>NW_027368211.1:0-51521 GCF_046119375.1 Phyllobates terribilis
GAAATTTTTTGCTTTTTCCTGCTAATCCTAGCATGATAAAGAAGATTCAAAGAGAGTGAGATGCCAGCTCCTTTCATTCAGTCAGTAGCTTCAAACATTTCTGGTATATGAAAAACATGTTTTTCAATGGCAAAAATCAATGAATATTGTAAATGCACAAACAGTAATTTCTCCACATTGCAAGGTGCAATTCTGAAATTTTTTGCTTTTTCCTGCTCCTCTTAGCATGATAAAGAAGATTCAAAGAGAGTGAGATGCCAGCTCCTTTCATTCAGTCAGTAGCTTCAAACATTTCTGGTATATGAATAACATGATGTTTTTCAATGGCAAAAATCAATGAATATTGTAAATGCACAAACAGTAATTTCTCCGCATTGCAAGGTGCAATTCTGAAATTTTTAGCTTTTTCCTGTTAATCCTAGCATGATAAAGAAGATTCAAAGAGAGTGAGATGCCAGCTCCTTTCATTCAGTCAGTAGCTTCAAACATTTCTGGTATATGAAAAACATGTTTTTCAATGGCAAAAATCAATGAATATTGTAAATGCACAAACAGTAATATCTCCACATTGCAAGGTGCAATTCTGAAATTTTTTGCTTTTTCCTGCTAATCCTAGCATGATAAAGAAGATTCAAAGAGAGTGAGATGCCAGCTCCTTTCATTCAGTCAGTAGCTTCAAACATTTCTGGTATATGAAAAACATGTTTTTCAATGGCAAAAATCAATGAATATTGTAAATGCACAAACAGTAATATCTCCACATTGCACGGTGCAATTCTGAAATTTTTAGCTTTTTCCTGTTAATCCTAGCATGATAAAGAAGATTCAAAGAGAGTGAGATGCCAGCTCCTTTCATTCAGTCAGTAGCTTCAAACATTTCTGGTATATGAAAAACATGTTTTTCAATGGCAAAAATCAATGAATATTGTAAATGCACAAACAGTAATATCTCCACATTGCAAGGTGCAATTCTGAAATTTTTTGCTTTTTCCTGTTAATCCTAGCATGATAAAGAAGATTCAAAGAGAGTGAGATGCCAGCTCCTTTCATTCAGTCAGTAGCTTCAAACATTTCTGGTATATGAAAAACATGTTTTTCAATGGCAAAAATCAATGAATATTGTAAATGCACAAACAGTAATATCTCCACATTGCAAGGTGCAATTCTGAAATTTTTTGCTTTTTCCTGCTAATCCTAGCATGATAAAGAAGATTCAAAGAGAGTGAGATGCCAGCTCCTTTCATTCAGTCAGTAGCTTCAAACATTTCTGGTATATGAAAAACATGTTTTTCAATGGCAAAAATCAATGAATATTGTAAATGCACAAACAGTAATTTCTCCACATTGCAAGGTGCAATTCTGAAATTTTTTGCTTTTTCCTGCTCCTCTTAGCATGATAAAGAAGATTCAAAGAGAGTGAGATGCCAGCTCCTTTCATTCAGTCAGTAGCTTCAAACATTTCTGGTATATGAATAACATGATGTTTTTCAATGGCAAAAATCAATGAATATTGTAAATGCACAAACAGTAATTTCTCCGCATTGCAAGGTGCAATTCTGAAATTTTTAGCTTTTTCCTGTTAATCCTAGCATGATAAAGAAGATTCAAAGAGAGTGAGATGCCAGCTCCTTTCATTCAGTCAGTAGCTTCAAACATTTCTGGTATATGAAAAACGTTTTTCAATGGCAAAAATCAATGAATATTGTAAATGCACAAACAGTAATATCTCCACATTGCAAGGTGCAATTCTGAAATTTTTTGCTTTTTCCTGTTAATCCTAGCATGATAAAGAAGATTCAAAGAGAGTGAGATGCCAGCTCCTTTCATTCAGTCAGTAGCTTCAAACATTTCTGGTATATGAAAAACATGTTTTTCAATGGCAAAAATCAATGAATATTGTAAATGCACAAACAGTAATATCTCCACATTGCACGGTGCAATTCTGAAATTTTTAGCTTTTTCCTGTTAATCCTAGCATGATAAAGAAGATTCAAAGAGAGTGAGATGCCAGCTCCTTTCATTCAGTCAGTAGCTTCAAACATTTCTGGTATATGAAAAACATGTTTTTCAATGGCAAAAATCAATGAATATTGTAAATGCACAAACAGTAATATCTCCACATTGCAAGGTGCAATTCTGAAATTTTTTGCTTTTTCCTGCTAATCCTAGCATGATAAAGAAGATTCAAAGAGAGTGAGATGCCAGCTCCTTTCATTCAGTCAGTAGCTTCAAACATTTCTGGTATATGAAAAACATGTTTTTCAATGGCAAAAATCAATGAATATTGTAAATGCACAAACAGTAATATCTCCACATTGCACGGTGCAATTCTGAAATTTTTAGCTTTTTCCTGTTAATCCTAGCATGATAAAGAAGATTCAAAGAGAGTGAGATGCCAGCTCCTTTCATTCAGTCAGTAGCTTCAAACATTTCTGGTATATGAAAAACATGTTTTTCAATGGCAAAAATCAATGAATATTGTAAATGCACAAACAGTAATATCTCCACATTGCAAGGTGCAATTCTGAAAATTTTTGCTTTTTCCTGTTAATCCTAGCATGATAAAGAAGATTCAAAGAGAGTGAGATGCCAGCTCCTTTCATTCAGTCAGTAGCTTCAAACATTTCTGGTATATGAAAAACATGTTTTTCAATGGCAAAAATCAATGAATATTGTAAATGCACAAACAGTAATATCTCCACATTGCAAGGTGCAATTCTGAAATTTTTTGCTTTTTCCTGCTAATCCTAGCATGATAAAGAAGATTCAAAGAGAGTGAGATGCCAGCTCCTTTCATTCAGTCAGTAGCTTCAAACATTTCTGGTATATGAAAAACATGTTTTTCAATGGCAAAAATCAATGAATATTGTAAATGCACAAACAGTAATATCTCCACATTGCACGGTGCAATTCTGAAATTTTTAGCTTTTTCCTGTTAATCCTAGCATGATAAAGAAGATTCAAAGAGAGTGAGATGCCAGCTCCTTTCATTCAGTCAGTAGCTTCAAACATTTCTGGTATATGAAAAACATGTTTTTCAATGGCAAAAATCAATGAATATTGTAAATGCACAAACAGTAATATCTCCACATTGCAAGGTGCAATTCTGAAATTTTTTGCTTTTTCCTGCTAATCCTAGCATGATAAAGAAGATTCAAAGAGAGTGAGATGCCAGCTCCTTTCATTCAGTCAGTAGCTTCAAACATTTCTGGTATATGAAAAACATGTTTTTCAATGGCAAAAATCAATGAATATTGTAAATGCACAAACAGTAATATCTCCACATTGCACGGTGCAATTCTGAAATTTTTAGCTTTTTCCTGTTAATCCTAGCATGATAAAGAAGATTCAAAGAGAGTGAGATGCCAGCTCCTTTCATTCAGTCAGTAGCTTCAAACATTTCTGGTATATGAAAAACATGTTTTTCAATGGCAAAAATCAATGAATATTGTAAATGCACAAACAGTAATATCTCCACATTGCAAGGTGCAATTCTGAAATTTTTTGCTTTTTCCTGCTAATCCTAGCATGATAAAGAAGATTCAAAGAGAGTGAGATGCCAGCTCCTTTCATTCAGTCAGTAGCTTCAAACATTTCTGGTATATGAAAAACATGTTTTTCAATGGCAAAAATCAATGAATATTGTAAATGCACAAACAGTAATTTCTCCACATTGCAAGGTGCAATTCTGAAATTTTTTGCTTTTTCCTGCTCCTCTTAGCATGATAAAGAAGATTCAAAGAGAGTGAGATGCCAGCTCCTTTCATTCAGTCAGTAGCTTCAAACATTTCTGGTATATGAATAACATGATGTTTTTCAATGGCAAAAATCAATGAATATTGTAAATGCACAAACAGTAATTTCTCCGCATTGCAAGGTGCAATTCTGAAATTTTTAGCTTTTTCCTGTTAATCCTAGCATGATAAAGAAGATTCAAAGAGAGTGAGATGCCAGCTCCTTTCATTCAGTCAGTAGCTTCAAACATTTCTGGTATATGAAAAACGTTTTTCAATGGCAAAAATCAATGAATATTGTAAATGCACAAACAGTAATATCTCCACATTGCAAGGTGCAATTCTGAAATTTTTTGCTTTTTCCTGTTAATCCTAGCATGATAAAGAAGATTCAAAGAGAGTGAGATGCCAGCTCCTTTCATTCAGTCAGTAGCTTCAAACATTTCTGGTATATGAAAAACATGTTTTTCAATGGCAAAAATCAATGAATATTGTAAATGCACAAACAGTAATATCTCCACATTGCACGGTGCAATTCTGAAATTTTTAGCTTTTTCCTGTTAATCCTAGCATGATAAAGAAGATTCAAAGAGAGTGAGATGCCAGCTCCTTTCATTCAGTCAGTAGCTTCAAACATTTCTGGTATATGAAAAACATGTTTTTCAATGGCAAAAATCAATGAATATTGTAAATGCACAAACAGTAATATCTCCACATTGCAAGGTGCAATTCTGAAATTTTTTGCTTTTTCCTGCTAATCCTAGCATGATAAAGAAGATTCAAAGAGAGTGAGATGCCAGCTCCTTTCATTCAGTCAGTAGCTTCAAACATTTCTGGTATATGAAAAACATGTTTTTCAATGGCAAAAATCAATGAATATTGTAAATGCACAAACAGTAATATCTCCACATTGCACGGTGCAATTCTGAAATTTTTAGCTTTTTCCTGTTAATCCTAGCATGATAAAGAAGATTCAAAGAGAGTGAGATGCCAGCTCCTTTCATTCAGTCAGTAGCTTCAAACATTTCTGGTATATGAAAAACATGTTTTTCAATGGCAAAAATCAATGAATATTGTAAATGCACAAACAGTAATATCTCCACATTGCAAGGTGCAATTCTGAAATTTTTTGCTTTTTCCTGTTAATCCTAGCATGATAAAGAAGATTCAAAGAGAGTGAGATGCCAGCTCCTTTCATTCAGTCAGTAGCTTCAAACATTTCTGGTATATGAAAAACATGTTTTTCAATGGCAAAAATCAATGAATATTGTAAATGCACAAACAGTAATATCTCCACATTGCAAGGTGCAATTCTGAAATTTTTTGCTTTTTCCTGCTAATCCTAGCATGATAAAGAAGATTCAAAGAGAGTGAGATGCCAGCTCCTTTCATTCAGTCAGTAGCTTCAAACATTTCTGGTATATGAAAAACATGTTTTTCAATGGCAAAAATCAATGAATATTGTAAATGCACAAACAGTAATTTCTCCACATTGCAAGGTGCAATTCTGAAATTTTTTGCTTTTTCCTGCTCCTCTTAGCATGATAAAGAAGATTCAAAGAGAGTGAGATGCCAGCTCCTTTCATTCAGTCAGTAGCTTCAAACATTTCTGGTATATGAATAACATGATGTTTTTCAATGGCAAAAATCAATGAATATTGTAAATGCACAAACAGTAATTTCTCCGCATTGCAAGGTGCAATTCTGAAATTTTTAGCTTTTTCCTGTTAATCCTAGCATGATAAAGAAGATTCAAAGAGAGTGAGATGCCAGCTCCTTTCATTCAGTCAGTAGCTTCAAACATTTCTGGTATATGAAAAACGTTTTTCAATGGCAAAAATCAATGAATATTGTAAATGCACAAACAGTAATATCTCCACATTGCAAGGTGCAATTCTGAAATTTTTTGCTTTTTCCTGTTAATCCTAGCATGATAAAGAAGATTCAAAGAGAGTGAGATGCCAGCTCCTTTCATTCAGTCAGTAGCTTCAAACATTTCTGGTATATGAAAAACATGTTTTTCAATGGCAAAAATCAATGAATATTGTAAATGCACAAACAGTAATATCTCCACATTGCACGGTGCAATTCTGAAATTTTTAGCTTTTTCCTGTTAATCCTAGCATGATAAAGAAGATTCAAAGAGAGTGAGATGCCAGCTCCTTTCATTCAGTCAGTAGCTTCAAACATTTCTGGTATATGAAAAACATGTTTTTCAATGGCAAAAATCAATGAATATTGTAAATGCACAAACAGTAATATCTCCACATTGCAAGGTGCAATTCTGAAATTTTTTGCTTTTTCCTGCTAATCCTAGCATGATAAAGAAGATTCAAAGAGAGTGAGATGCCAGCTCCTTTCATTCAGTCAGTAGCTTCAAACATTTCTGGTATATGAAAAACATGTTTTTCAATGGCAAAAATCAATGAATATTGTAAATGCACAAACAGTAATATCTCCACATTGCACGGTGCAATTCTGAAATTTTTAGCTTTTTCCTGTTAATCCTAGCATGATAAAGAAGATTCAAAGAGAGTGAGATGCCAGCTCCTTTCATTCAGTCAGTAGCTTCAAACATTTCTGGTATATGAAAAACATGTTTTTCAATGGCAAAAATCAATGAATATTGTAAATGCACAAACAGTAATATCTCCACATTGCAAGGTGCAATTCTGAAAATTTTTGCTTTTTCCTGTTAATCCTAGCATGATAAAGAAGATTCAAAGAGAGTGAGATGCCAGCTCCTTTCATTCAGTCAGTAGCTTCAAACATTTCTGGTATATGAAAAACATGTTTTTCAATGGCAAAAATCAATGAATATTGTAAATGCACAAACAGTAATATCTCCACATTGCAAGGTGCAATTCTGAAATTTTTTGCTTTTTCCTGCTAATCCTAGCATGATAAAGAAGATTCAAAGAGAGTGAGATGCCAGCTCCTTTCATTCAGTCAGTAGCTTCAAACATTTCTGGTATATGAAAAACATGTTTTTCAATGGCAAAAATCAATGAATATTGTAAATGCACAAACAGTAATATCTCCACATTGCACGGTGCAATTCTGAAATTTTTAGCTTTTTCCTGTTAATCCTAGCATGATAAAGAAGATTCAAAGAGAGTGAGATGCCAGCTCCTTTCATTCAGTCAGTAGCTTCAAACATTTCTGGTATATGAAAAACATGTTTTTCAATGGCAAAAATCAATGAATATTGTAAATGCACAAACAGTAATATCTCCACATTGCAAGGTGCAATTCTGAAATTTTTTGCTTTTTCCTGCTAATCCTAGCATGATAAAGAAGATTCAAAGAGAGTGAGATGCCAGCTCCTTTCATTCAGTCAGTAGCTTCAAACATTTCTGGTATATGAAAAACATGTTTTTCAATGGCAAAAATCAATGAATATTGTAAATGCACAAACAGTAATATCTCCACATTGCACGGTGCAATTCTGAAATTTTTAGCTTTTTCCTGTTAATCCTAGCATGATAAAGAAGATTCAAAGAGAGTGAGATGCCAGCTCCTTTCATTCAGTCAGTAGCTTCAAACATTTCTGGTATATGAAAAACATGTTTTTCAATGGCAAAAATCAATGAATATTGTAAATGCACAAACAGTAATATCTCCACATTGCAAGGTGCAATTCTGAAATTTTTAGCTTTTTCCTGTTAATCCTAGCATGATAAAGAAGATTCAAAGAGAGTGAGATGCCAGCTCCTTTCATTCAGTCAGTAGCTTCAAACATTTCTGGTATATGAAAAACATGTTTTTCAATGGCAAAAATCAATGAATATTGTAAATGCACAAACAGTAATATCTCCACATTGCAAGGTGCAATTCTGAAATTTTTTGCTTTTTCCTGCTAATCCTAGCATGATAAAGAAGATTCAAAGAGAGTGAGATGCCAGCTCCTTTCATTCAGTCAGTAGCTTCAAACATTTCTGGTATATGAAAAACATGTTTTTCAATGGCAAAAATCAATGAATATTGTAAATGCACAAACAGTAATATCTCCACATTGCACGGTGCAATTCTGAAATTTTTAGCTTTTTCCTGTTAATCCTAGCATGATAAAGAAGATTCAAAGAGAGTGAGATGCCAGCTCCTTTCATTCAGTCAGTAGCTTCAAACATTTCTGGTATATGAAAAACATGTTTTTCAATGGCAAAAATCAATGAATATTGTAAATGCACAAACAGTAATATCTCCACATTGCAAGGTGCAATTCTGAAATTTTTTGCTTTTTCCTGTTAATCCTAGCATGATAAAGAAGATTCAAAGAGAGTGAGATGCCAGCTCCTTTCATTCAGTCAGTAGCTTCAAACATTTCTGGTATATGAAAAACATGTTTTTCAATGGCAAAAATCAATGAATATTGTAAATGCACAAACAGTAATATCTCCACATTGCAAGGTGCAATTCTGAAATTTTTTGCTTTTTCCTGCTAATCCTAGCATGATAAAGAAGATTCAAAGAGAGTGAGATGCCAGCTCCTTTCATTCAGTCAGTAGCTTCAAACATTTCTGGTATATGAAAAACATGTTTTTCAATGGCAAAAATCAATGAATATTGTAAATGCACAAACAGTAATTTCTCCACATTGCAAGGTGCAATTCTGAAATTTTTTGCTTTTTCCTGCTCCTCTTAGCATGATAAAGAAGATTCAAAGAGAGTGAGATGCCAGCTCCTTTCATTCAGTCAGTAGCTTCAAACATTTCTGGTATATGAATAACATGATGTTTTTCAATGGCAAAAATCAATGAATATTGTAAATGCGCAAACAGTAATTTCTCCGCATTGCAAGGTGCAATTCTGAAATTTTTAGCTTTTTCCTGTTAATCCTAGCATGATAAAGAAGATTCAAAGAGAGTGAGATGCCAGCTCCTTTCATTCAGTCAGTAGCTTCAAACATTTCTGGTATATGAAAAACGTTTTTCAATGGCAAAAATCAATGAATATTGTAAATGCACAAACAGTAATATCTCCACATTGCAAGGTGCAATTCTGAAATTTTTTGCTTTTTCCTGTTAATCCTAGCATGATAAAGAAGATTCAAAGAGAGTGATATGCCAGCTCCTTTCATTCAGTCAGTAGCTTCAAACATTTCTGGTATATGAAAAACATGTTTTTCAATGGCAAAAATCAATGAATATTGTAAATGCACAAACAGTAATATCTCCACATTGCACGGTGCAATTCTGAAATTTTTAGCTTTTTCCTGTTAATCCTAGCATGATAAAGAAGATTCAAAGAGAGTGAGATGCCAGCTCCTTTCATTCAGTCAGTAGCTTCAAACATTTCTGGTATATGAAAAACATGTTTTTCAATGGCAAAAATCAATGAATATTGTAAATGCACAAACAGTAATATCTCCACATTGCAAGGTGCAATTCTGAAATTTTTTGCTTTTTCCTGCTAATCCTAGCATGATAAAGAAGATTCAAAGAGAGTGAGATGCCAGCTCCTTTCATTCAGTCAGTAGCTTCAAACATTTCTGGTATATGAAAAACATGTTTTTCAATGGCAAAAATCAATGAATATTGTAAATGCACAAACAGTAATATCTCCACATTGCACGGTGCAATTCTGAAATTTTTAGCTTTTTCCTGTTAATCCTAGCATGATAAAGAAGATTCAAAGAGAGTGAGATGCCAGCTCCTTTCATTCAGTCAGTAGCTTCAAACATTTCTGGTATATGAAAAACATGTTTTTCAATGGCAAAAATCAATGAATATTGTAAATGCACAAACAGTAATATCTCCACATTGCAAGGTGCAATTCTGAAAATTTTTGCTTTTTCCTGTTAATCCTAGCATGATAAAGAAGATTCAAAGAGAGTGAGATGCCAGCTCCTTTCATTCAGTCAGTAGCTTCAAACATTTCTGGTATATGAAAAACATGTTTTTCAATGGCAAAAATCAATGAATATTGTAAATGCACAAACAGTAATATCTCCACATTGCAAGGTGCAATTCTGAAATTTTTTGCTTTTTCCTGCTAATCCTAGCATGATAAAGAAGATTCAAAGAGAGTGAGATGCCAGCTCCTTTCATTCAGTCAGTAGCTTCAAACATTTCTGGTATATGAAAAACATGTTTTTCAATGGCAAAAATCAATGAATATTGTAAATGCACAAACAGTAATATCTCCACATTGCACGGTGCAATTCTGAAATTTTTAGCTTTTTCCTGTTAATCCTAGCATGATAAAGAAGATTCAAAGAGAGTGAGATGCCAGCTCCTTTCATTCAGTCAGTAGCTTCAAACATTTCTGGTATATGAAAAACATGTTTTTCAATGGCAAAAATCAATGAATATTGTAAATGCACAAACAGTAATATCTCCACATTGCAAGGTGCAATTCTGAAATTTTTTGCTTTTTCCTGCTAATCCTAGCATGATAAAGAAGATTCAAAGAGAGTGAGATGCCAGCTCCTTTCATTCAGTCAGTAGCTTCAAACATTTCTGGTATATGAAAAACATGTTTTTCAATGGCAAAAATCAATGAATATTGTAAATGCACAAACAGTAATATCTCCACATTGCACGGTGCAATTCTGAAATTTTTAGCTTTTTCCTGTTAATCCTAGCATGATAAAGAAGATTCAAAGAGAGTGAGATGCCAGCTCCTTTCATTCAGTCAGTAGCTTCAAACATTTCTGGTATATGAAAAACATGTTTTTCAATGGCAAAAATCAATGAATATTGTAAATGCACAAACAGTAATATCTCCACATTGCAAGGTGCAATTCTGAAATTTTTTGCTTTTTCCTGTTAATCCTAGCATGATAAAGAAGATTCAAAGAGAGTGAGATGCCAGCTCCTTTCATTCAGTCAGTAGCTTCAAACATTTCTGGTATATGAAAAACATGTTTTTCAATGGCAAAAATCAATGAATATTGTAAATGCACAAACAGTAATATCTCCACATTGCAAGGTGCAATTCTGAAATTTTTTGCTTTTTCCTGCTAATCCTAGCATGATAAAGAAGATTCAAAGAGAGTGAGATGCCAGCTCCTTTCATTCAGTCAGTAGCTTCAAACATTTCTGGTATATGAAAAACATGTTTTTCAATGGCAAAAATCAATGAATATTGTAAATGCACAAACAGTAATATCTCCACATTGCACGGTGCAATTCTGAAATTTTTAGCTTTTTCCTGTTAATCCTAGCATGATAAAGAAGATTCAAAGAGAGTGAGATGCCAGCTCCTTTCATTCAGTCAGTAGCTTCAAACATTTCTGGTATATGAAAAACATGTTTTTCAATGGCAAAAATCAATGAATATTGTAAATGCACAAACAGTAATATCTCCACATTGCAAGGTGCAATTCTGAAATTTTTTGCTTTTTCCTGTTAATCCTAGCATGATAAAGAAGATTCAAAGAGAGTGAGATGCCAGCTCCTTTCATTCAGTCAGTAGCTTCAAACATTTCTGGTATATGAAAAACATGTTTTTCAATGGCATAAATCAATGAATATTGTAAATGCACAAACAGTAATATCTCCACATTGCAAGGTGCAATTCTGAAATTTTTTGCTTTTTCCTGCTAATCCTAGCATGATAAAGAAGATTCAAAGAGAGTGAGATGCCAGCTCCTTTCATTCAGTCAGTAGCTTCAAACATTTCTGGTATATGAAAAACATGTTTTTCAATGGCAAAAATCAATGAATATTGTAAATGCACAAACAGTAATATCTCCACATTGCACGGTGCAATTCTTAAATTTTTAGCTTTTTCCTGTTAATCCTAGCATGATAAAGAAGATTCAAAGAGAGTGAGATGCCAGCTCCTTTCATTCAGTCAGTAGCTTCAAACATTTCTGGTATATGAAAAACATGTTTTTCAATGGCAAAAATCAATGAATATTGTAAATGCACAAACAGTAATATCTCCACATTGCAAGGTGCAATTCTGAAATTTTTTGCTTTTTCCTGCTAATCCTAGCATGATAAAGAAGATTCAAAGAGAGTGAGATGCCAGCTCCTTTCATTCAGTCAGTAGCTTCAAACATTTCTGGTATATGAAAAACATGTTTTTCAATGGCAAAAATCAATGAATATTGTAAATGCACAAACAGTAATATCTCCACATTGCACGGTGCAATTCTGAAATTTTTAGCTTTTTCCTGTTAATCCTAGCATGATAAAGAAGATTCAAAGAGAGTGAGATGCCAGCTCCTTTCATTCAGTCAGTAGCTTCAAACATTTCTGGTATATGAAAAACATGTTTTTCAATGGCAAAAATCAATGAATATTGTAAATGCACAAACAGTAATATCTCCACATTGCAAGGTGCAATTCTGAAATTTTTTGCTTTTTCCTGCTAATCCTAGCATGATAAAGAAGATTCAAAGAGAGTGAGATGCCAGCTCCTTTCATTCAGTCAGTAGCTTCAAACATTTCTGGTATATGAAAAACATGTTTTTCAATGGCAAAAATCAATGAATATTGTAAATGCACAAACAGTAATATCTCCACATTGCACGGTGCAATTCTGAAATTTTTAGCTTTTTCCTGTTAATCCTAGCATGATAAAGAAGATTCAAAGAGAGTGAGATGCCAGCTCCTTTCATTCAGTCAGTAGCTTCAAACATTTCTGGTATATGAAAAACATGTTTTTCAATGGCAAAAATCAATGAATATTGTAAATGCACAAACAGTAATATCTCCACATTGCAAGGTGCAATTCTGAAAATTTTTGCTTTTTCCTGTTAATCCTAGCATGATAAAGAAGATTCAAAGAGAGTGAGATGCCAGCTCCTTTCATTCAGTCAGTAGCTTCAAACATTTCTGGTATATGAAAAACATGTTTTTCAATGGCAAAAATCAATGAATATTGTAAATGCACAAACAGTAATATCTCCACATTGCAAGGTGCAATTCTGAAATTTTTTGCTTTTTCCTGCTAATCCTAGCATGATAAAGAAGATTCAAAGAGAGTGAGATGCCAGCTCCTTTCATTCAGTCAGTAGCTTCAAACATTTCTGGTATATGAAAAACATGTTTTTCAATGGCAAAAATCAATGAATATTGTAAATGCACAAACAGTAATATCTCCACATTGCACGGTGCAATTCTGAAATTTTTAGCTTTTTCCTGTTAATCCTAGCATGATAAAGAAGATTCAAAGAGAGTGAGATGCCAGCTCCTTTCATTCAGTCAGTAGCTTCAAACATTTCTGGTATATGAAAAACATGTTTTTCAATGGCAAAAATCAATGAATATTGTAAATGCACAAACAGTAATATCTCCACATTGCAAGGTGCAATTCTGAAATTTTTTGCTTTTTCCTGCTAATCCTAGCATGATAAAGAAGATTCAAAGAGAGTGAGATGCCAGCTCCTTTCATTCAGTCAGTAGCTTCAAACATTTCTGGTATATGAAAAACATGTTTTTCAATGGCAAAAATCAATGAATATTGTAAATGCACAAACAGTAATATCTCCACATTGCACGGTGCAATTCTGAAATTTTTAGCTTTTTCCTGTTAATCCTAGCATGATAAAGAAGATTCAAAGAGAGTGAGATGCCAGCTCCTTTCATTCAGTCAGTAGCTTCAAACATTTCTGGTATATGAAAAACATGTTTTTCAATGGCAAAAATCAATGAATATTGTAAATGCACAAACAGTAATATCTCCACATTGCAAGGTGCAATTCTGAAATTTTTTGCTTTTTCCTGTTAATCCTAGCATGATAAAGAAGATTCAAAGAGAGTGAGATGCCAGCTCCTTTCATTCAGTCAGTAGCTTCAAACATTTCTGGTATATGAAAAACATGTTTTTCAATGGCAAAAATCAATGAATATTGTAAATGCACAAACAGTAATATCTCCACATTGCAAGGTGCAATTCTGAAATTTTTTGCTTTTTCCTGCTAATCCTAGCATGATAAAGAAGATTCAAAGAGAGTGAGATGCCAGCTCCTTTCATTCAGTCAGTAGCTTCAAACATTTCTGGTATATGAAAAACATGTTTTTCAATGGCAAAAATCAATGAATATTGTAAATGCACAAACAGTAATATCTCCACATTGCACGGTGCAATTCTGAAATTTTTAGCTTTTTCCTGTTAATCCTAGCATGATAAAGAAGATTCAAAGAGAGTGAGATGCCAGCTCCTTTCATTCAGTCAGTAGCTTCAAACATTTCTGGTATATGAAAAACATGTTTTTCAATGGCAAAAATCAATGAATATTGTAAATGCACAAACAGTAATATCTCCACATTGCAAGGTGCAATTCTGAAATTTTTTGCTTTTTCCTGTTAATCCTAGCATGATAAAGAAGATTCAAAGAGAGTGAGATGCCAGCTCCTTTCATTCAGTCAGTAGCTTCAAACATTTCTGGTATATGAAAAACATGTTTTTCAATGGCATAAATCAATGAATATTGTAAATGCACAAACAGTAATATCTCCACATTGCAAGGTGCAATTCTGAAATTTTTTGCTTTTTCCTGCTAATCCTAGCATGATAAAGAAGATTCAAAGAGAGTGAGATGCCAGCTCCTTTCATTCAGTCAGTAGCTTCAAACATTTCTGGTATATGAAAAACATGTTTTTCAATGGCAAAAATCAATGAATATTGTAAATGCACAAACAGTAATATCTCCACATTGCACGGTGCAATTCTTAAATTTTTAGCTTTTTCCTGTTAATCCTAGCATGATAAAGAAGATTCAAAGAGAGTGAGATGCCAGCTCCTTTCATTCAGTCAGTAGCTTCAAACATTTCTGGTATATGAAAAACATGTTTTTCAATGGCAAAAATCAATGAATATTGTAAATGCACAAACAGTAATATCTCCACATTGCAAGGTGCAATTCTGAAATTTTTTGCTTTTTCCTGCTAATCCTAGCATGATAAAGAAGATTCAAAGAGAGTGAGATGCCAGCTCCTTTCATTCAGTCAGTAGCTTCAAACATTTCTGGTATATGAAAAACATGTTTTTCAATGGCAAAAATCAATGAATATTGTAAATGCACAAACAGTAATATCTCCACATTGCACGGTGCAATTCTGAAATTTTTAGCTTTTTCCTGTTAATCCTAGCATGATAAAGAAGATTCAAAGAGAGTGAGATGCCAGCTCCTTTCATTCAGTCAGTAGCTTCAAACATTTCTGGTATATGAAAAACATGTTTTTCAATGGCAAAAATCAATGAATATTGTAAATGCACAAACAGTAATATCTCCACATTGCAAGGTGCAATTCTGAAATTTTTTGCTTTTTCCTGTTAATCCTAGCATGATAAAGAAGATTCAAAGAGAGTGAGATGCCAGCTCCTTTCATTCAGTCAGTAGCTTCAAACATTTCTGGTATATGAAAAACATGTTTTTCAATGGCAAAAATCAATGAATATTGTAAATGCACAAACAGTAATATCTCCACATTGCAAGGTGCAATTCTGAAATTTTTTGCTTTTTCCTGCTAATCCTAGCATGATAAAGAAGATTCAAAGAGAGTGAGATGCCAGCTCCTTTCATTCAGTCAGTAGCTTCAAACATTTCTGGTATATGAAAAACATGTTTTTCAATGGCAAAAATCAATGAATATTGTAAATGCACAAACAGTAATATCTCCACATTGCACGGTGCAATTCTGAAATTTTTAGCTTTTTCCTGTTAATCCTAGCATGATAAAGAAGATTCAAAGAGAGTGAGATGCCAGCTCCTTTCATTCAGTCAGTAGCTTCAAACATTTCTGGTATATGAAAAACATGTTTTTCAATGGCAAAAATCAATGAATATTGTAAATGCACAAACAGTAATATCTCCACATTGCAAGGTGCAATTCTGAAATTTTTTGCTTTTTCCTGCTAATCCTAGCATGATAAAGAAGATTCAAAGAGAGTGAGATGCCAGCTCCTTTCATTCAGTCAGTAGCTTCAAACATTTCTGGTATATGAAAAACATGTTTTTCAATGGCAAAAATCAATGAATATTGTAAATGCACAAACAGTAATATCTCCACATTGCACGGTGCAATTCTGAAATTTTTAGCTTTTTCCTATTAATCCTAGCATGATAAAGAAGATTCAAAGAGAGTGAGATGCCAGCTCCTTTCATTCAGTCAGTAGCTTCAAACATTTCTGGTATATGAAAAACATGTTTTTCAATGGCATAAATCAATGAATATTGTAAATGCACAAACAGTAATATCTCCACATTTCAAGGTGCAATTCTGAAATTTTTTGCTTTTTCCTGCTAATCCTAGCATGATAAAGAAGATTCAAAGAGAGTGAGATGCCAGCTCCTTTCATTCAGTCAGTAGCTTCAAACATTTCTGGTATATGAAAAACATGTTTTTCAATGGCAAAAATCAATGAATATTGTAAATGCACAAACAGTAATATCTCCACATTGCACGGTGCAATTCTGAAATTTTTAGCTTTTTCCTGTTAATCCTAGCATGATAAAGAAGATTCAAAGAGAGTGAGATGCCAGCTCCTTTCATTCAGTCAGTAGCTTCAAACATTTCTGGTATATGAAAAACATGTTTTTCAATGGCAAAAATCAATGAATATTGTAAATGCACAAACAGTAATATCTCCACATTGCAAGGTGCAATTCTGAAATTTTTTGCTTTTTCCTGCTAATCCTAGCATGATAAAGAAGATTCAAAGAGAGTGAGATGCCAGCTCCTTTCATTCAGTCAGTAGCTTCAAACATTTCTGGTATATGAAAAACATGTTTTTCAATGGCAAAAATCAATGAATATTGTAAATGCACAAACAGTAATATCTCCACATTGCACGGTGCAATTCTGAAATTTTTAGCTTTTTCCTGTTAATCCTAGCATGATAAAGAAGATTCAAAGAGAGTGAGATGCCAGCTCCTTTCATTCAGTCAGTAGCTTCAAACATTTCTGGTATATGAAAAACATGTTTTTCAATGGCATAAATCAATGAATATTGTAAATGCACAAACAGTAATATCTCCACATTGCAAGGTGCAATTCTGAAATTTTTTGCTTTTTCCTGCTAATCCTAGCATGATAAAGAAGATTCAAAGAGAGTGAGATGCCAGCTCCTTTCATTCAGTCAGTAGCTTCAAACATTTCTGGTATATGAAAAACATGTTTTTCAATGGCAAAAATCAATGAATATTGTAAATGCACAAACAGTAATATCTCCACATTGCACGGTGCAATTCTGAAATTTTTAGCTTTTTCCTGTTAATCCTAGCATGATAAAGAAGATTCAAAGAGAGTGAGATGCCAGCTCCTTTCATTCAGTCAGTAGCTTCAAACATTTCTGGTATATGAAAAACATGTTTTTCAATGGCAAAAATCAATGAATATTGTAAATGCACAAACAGTAATATCTCCACATTGCAAGGTGCAATTCTGAAATTTTTTGCTTTTTCCTGCTAATCCTAGCATGATAAAGAAGATTCAAAGAGAGTGAGATGCCAGCTCCTTTCATTCAGTCAGTAGCTTCAAACATTTCTGGTATATGAAAAACATGTTTTTCAATGGCAAAAATCAATGAATATTGTAAATGCACAAACAGTAATATCTCCACATTGCACGGTGCAATTCTGAAATTTTTAGCTTTTTCCTGTTAATCCTAGCATGATAAAGAAGATTCAAAGAGAGTGAGATGCCAGCTCCTTTCATTCAGTCAGTAGCTTCAAACATTTCTGGTATATGAAAAACATGTTTTTCAATGGCAAAAATCAATGAATATTGTAAATGCACAAACAGTAATATCTCCACATTGCAAGGTGCAATTCTGAAATTTTTTGCTTTTTCCTGTTAATCCTAGCATGATAAAGAAGATTCAAAGAGAGTGAGATGCCAGCTCCTTTCATTCAGTCAGTAGCTTCAAACATTTCTGGTATATGAAAAACATGTTTTTCAATGGCAAAAATCAATGAATATTGTAAATGCACAAACAGTAATATCTCCACATTGCAAGGTGCAATTCTGAAATTTTTTGCTTTTTCCTGCTAATCCTAGCATGATAAAGAAGATTCAAAGAGAGTGAGATGCCAGCTCCTTTCATTCAGTCAGTAGCTTCAAACATTTCTGGTATATGAAAAACATGTTTTTCAATGGCAAAAATCAATGAATATTGTAAATGCACAAACAGTAATATCTCCACATTGCACGGTGCAATTCTGAAATTTTTAGCTTTTTCCTGTTAATCCTAGCATGATAAAGAAGATTCAAAGAGAGTGAGATGCCAGCTCCTTTCATTCAGTCAGTAGCTTCAAACATTTCTGGTATATGAAAAACATGTTTTTCAATGGCAAAAATCAATGAATATTGTAAATGCACAAACAGTAATATCTCCACATTGCAAGGTGCAATTCTGAAATTTTTTGCTTTTTCCTGCTAATCCTAGCATGATAAAGAAGATTCAAAGAGAGTGAGATGCCAGCTCCTTTCATTCAGTCAGTAGCTTCAAACATTTCTGGTATATGAAAAACATGTTTTTCAATGGCAAAAATCAATGAATATTGTAAATGCACAAACAGTAATATCTCCACATTGCACGGTGCAATTCTGAAATTTTTAGCTTTTTCCTGTTAATCCTAGCATGATAAAGAAGATTCAAAGAGAGTGAGATGCCAGCTCCTTTCATTCAGTCAGTAGCTTCAAACATTTCTGGTATATGAAAAACATGTTTTTCAATGGCAAAAATCAATGAATATTGTAAATGCACAAACAGTAATATCTCCACATTGCACGGTGCAATTCTGAAATTTTTAGCTTTTTCCTGTTAATCCTAGCATGATAAAGAAGATTCAAAGAGAGTGAGATGCCAGCTCCTTTCATTCAGTCAGTAGCTTCAAACATTTCTGGTATATGAAAAACATGTTTTTCAATGGCAAAAATCAATGAATATTGTAAATGCACAAACAGTAATATCTCCACATTGCAAGGTGCAATTCTGAAATTTTTTGCTTTTTCCTGTTAATCCTAGCATGATAAAGAAGATTCAAAGAGAGTGAGATGCCAGCTCCTTTCATTCAGTCAGTAGCTTCAAACATTTCTGGTATATGAAAAACATGTTTTTCAATGGCAAAAATCAATGAATATTGTAAATGCACAAACAGTAATATCTCCACATTGCAAGGTGCAATTCTGAAATTTTTTGCTTTTTCCTGCTAATCCTAGCATGATAAAGAAGATTCAAAGAGAGTGAGATGCCAGCTCCTTTCATTCAGTCAGTAGCTTCAAACATTTCTGGTATATGAAAAACATGTTTTTCAATGGCAAAAATCAATGAATATTGTAAATGCACAAACAGTAATATCTCCACATTGCACGGTGCAATTCTGAAATTTTTAGCTTTTTCCTGTTAATCCTAGCATGATAAAGAAGATTCAAAGAGAGTGAGATGCCAGCTCCTTTCATTCAGTCAGTAGCTTCAAACATTTCTGGTATATGAAAAACATGTTTTTCAATGGCAAAAATCAATGAATATTGTAAATGCACAAACAGTAATATCTCCACATTGCAAGGTGCAATTCTGAAATTTTTTGCTTTTTCCTGCTAATCCTAGCATGATAAAGAAGATTCAAAGAGAGTGAGATGCCAGCTCCTTTCATTCAGTCAGTAGCTTCAAACATTTCTGGTATATGAAAAACATGTTTTTCAATGGCAAAAATCAATGAATATTGTAAATGCACAAACAGTAATATCTCCACATTGCACGGTGCAATTCTGAAATTTTTAGCTTTTTCCTGTTAATCCTAGCATGATAAAGAAGATTCAAAGAGAGTGAGATGCCAGCTCCTTTCATTCAGTCAGTAGCTTCAAACATTTCTGGTATATGAAAAACATGTTTTTCAATGGCAAAAATCAATGAATATTGTAAATGCACAAACAGTAATATCTCCACATTGCAAGGTGCAATTCTGAAATTTTTTGCTTTTTCCTGTTAATCCTAGCATGATAAAGAAGATTCAAAGAGAGTGAGATGCCAGCTCCTTTCATTCAGTCAGTAGCTTCAAACATTTCTGGTATATGAAAAACATGTTTTTCAATGGCAAAAATCAATGAATATTGTAAATGCACAAACAGTAATATCTCCACATTGCAAGGTGCAATTCTGAAATTTTTTGCTTTTTCCTGCTAATCCTAGCATGATAAAGAAGATTCAAAGAGAGTGAGATGCCAGCTCCTTTCATTCAGTCAGTAGCTTCAAACATTTCTGGTATATGAAAAACATGTTTTTCAATGGCAAAAATCAATGAATATTGTAAATGCACAAACAGTAATATCTCCACATTGCACGGTGCAATTCTGAAATTTTTAGCTTTTTCCTGTTAATCCTAGCATGATAAAGAAGATTCAAAGAGAGTGAGATGCCAGCTCCTTTCATTCAGTCAGTAGCTTCAAACATTTCTGGTATATGAAAAACATGTTTTTCAATGGCAAAAATCAATGAATATTGTAAATGCACAAACAGTAATATCTCCACATTGCAAGGTGCAATTCTGAAATTTTTTGCTTTTTCCTGCTAATCCTAGCATGATAAAGAAGATTCAAAGAGAGTGAGATGCCAGCTCCTTTCATTCAGTCAGTAGCTTCAAACATTTCTGGTATATGAAAAACATGTTTTTCAATGGCAAAAATCAATGAATATTGTAAATGCACAAACAGTAATATCTCCACATTGCACGGTGCAATTCTGAAATTTTTAGCTTTTTCCTGTTAATCCTAGCATGATAAAGAAGATTCAAAGAGAGTGAGATGCCAGCTCCTTTCATTCAGTCAGTAGCTTCAAACATTTCTGGACGTTTTTCAATGGCAAAAATCAATGAATATTGTAAATGCACAAACAGTAATATCTCCACATTGCAAGGTGCAATTCTGAAATTTTTTGCTTTTTCCTGTTAATCCTAGCATGATAAAGAAGATTCAAAGAGAGTGAGATGCCAGCTCCTTTCATTCAGTCAGTAGCTTCAAACATTTCTGGTATATGAAAAACATGTTTTTCAATGGCAAAAATCAATGAATATTGTAAATGCACAAACAGTAATATCTCCACATTGCAAGGTGCAATTCTGAAATTTTTTGCTTTTTCCTGCTAATCCTAGCATGATAAAGAAGATTCAAAGAGAGTGAGATGCCAGCTCCTTTCAATCAGTCAGTAGCTTCAAACATTTCTGGTATATGAAAAACATGTTTTTCAACGGCAAAAATCAATGAATATTGTAAATGCACAAACAGTAATATCTCCACATTGCACGGTGCAATTCTGAAATTTTTAGCTTTTTCCTGTTAATCCTAGCATGATAAAGAAGATTCAAAGAGAGTGAGATGCCAGCTCCTTTCATTCAGTCAGTAGCTTCAAACATTTCTGGTATATGAAAAACATGTTTTTCAATGGCAAAAATCAATGAATATTGTAAATGCACAAACAGTAATATCTCCACATTGCAAGGTGCAATTCTGAAATTGTTTGCTTTTTCCTGCTAATCCTAGCATGATAAAGAAGATTCAGAGTGAGATGCCAGCTCCTTTCATTCAGTCAGTAGCTTCAAACATTTCTGGTATATGAAAAACGTTTTTCAATGGCAAAAATCAATGAATATTGTAAATGCACAAACAGTAATATCTCCACATTGCAAGGTGCAATTCTGAAATTTTTTGCTTTTTCCTGCTAATCCTAGCATGATAAAGAAGATTCAAAGAGAGTGAGATGCCAGCTCCTTTCAATCAGTCAGTAGCTTCAAACATTTCTGGTATATGAAAAACATGTTTTTCAATGGCAAAAATCAATGAATATTGTAAATGCACAAACAGTAATATCTCCACATTGCACGGTGCAATTCTGAAATTTTTTGCTTTTTCCTGCTAATCCTAGCATGATAAAGAAGATTCAAAGAGAGTGAGATGCCAGCTCCTTTCATTCAGTCAGTAGCTTCAAACATTTCTGGACGTTTTTCAATGGCAAAAATCAATGAATATTGTAAATGCACAAACAGTAATATCTCCACATTGCAAGGTGCAATTCTGAAATTTTTTGCTTTTTCCTGTTAATCCTAGCATGATAAAGAAGATTCAAAGAGAGTGAGATGCCAGCTCCTTTCATTCAGTCAGTAGCTTCAAACATTTCTGGTATATGAAAAACATGTTTTTCAATGGCAAAAATCAATGAATATTGTAAATGCACAAACAGCAATATCTCCACATTGCAAGGTGCAATTCTGAAATTTTTTGCTTTATCCTGCTAATCCTAGCATGATAAAGAAGATTCAAAGAGAGTGAGATGCCAGCTCCTTTCATTCAGTCAGTAGCTTCAAACATTTCTGGTATATGAAAAACATGTTTTTCAATGGCAAAAATCAATGAATATTGTAAATGCACAAACAGTAATATCTCCACATTGCACGGTGCAATTCTGAAATTTTTAGCTTTTTCCTGTTAATCCTAGCATGATAAAGAAGATTCAAAGAGAGTGAGATGCCAGCTCCTTTCATTCAGTCAGTAGCTTCAAACATTTCTGGTATATGAAAAACATGTTTTTCAATGGCAAAAATCAATGAATATTGTAAATGCACAAACAGTAATATCTCCACATTGCAAGGTGCAATTCTGAAATTGCTTTTTCCTGCTAATCCTAGCATGATGAAGATTCAGAGTGAGATGCCAGCTCCTTTCATTCAGTCAGTAGCTTCAAACATTTCTGGTATATGAAAAACATGTTTTTCAATGGCAAAAATCAATGAATATTGTAAATGCACAAACAGTAATATCTCCACATTGCAAGGTGCAATTCTGAAATTTTTTGCTTTTTCCTGCTAATCCTAGCATGATAAAGAAGATTCAAAGAGAGTGAGATGCCAGCTCCTTTCATTCAGTCAGTAGCTTCAAACATTTCTGGACGTTTTTCAATGGCAAAAATCAATGAATATTGTAAATGCACAAACAGTAATATCTCCACATTGCAAGGTGCAATTCTGAAATTTTTTGCTTTTTCCTGCTAATCCTAGCATGATAAAGAAGATTCAAAGAGAGTGAGATGCCAGCTCCTTTCATTCAGTCAGTAGCTTCAAACATTTCTGGTATATGAAAAACATGTTTTTCAATGGCAAAAATCAATGAATATTGTAAATGCACAAACAGTAATATCTCCACATTGCACGGTGCAATTCTGAAATTTTTAGCTTTTTCCTGTTAATCCTAGCATGATAAAGAAGATTCAAAGAGAGTGAGATGCCAGCTCCTTTCATTCAGTCAGTAGCTTCAAACATTTCTGGTATATGAAAAACATGTTTTTCAATGGCAAAAATCAATGAATATTGTAAATGCACAAACAGTAATATCTCCACATTGCAAGGTGCAATTCTGAAATTTTTTGCTTTTTCCTGCTAATCCTAGCATGATAAAGAAGATTCAAAGAGAGTGAGATGCCAGCTCCTTTCATTCAGTCAGTAGCTTCAAACATTTCTGGTATATGAAAAACATGTTTTTCAATGGCAAAAATCAATGAATATTGTAAATGCACAAACAGTAATATCTCCACATTGCACGGTGCAATTCTGAAATTTTTAGCTTTTTCCTGTTAATCCTAGCATGATAAAGAAGATTCAAAGAGAGTGAGATGCCAGCTCCTTTCATTCAGTCAGTAGCTTCAAACATTTCTGGTATATGAAAAACATGTTTTTCAATGGCAAAAATCAATGAATATTGTAAATGCACAAACAGTAATTTCTCCACATTGCAAGGTGCAATTCTGAAATTTTTTGCTTTTTCCTGCTCCTCTTAGCATGATAAAGAAGATTCAAAGAGAGTGAGATGCCAGCTCCTTTCATTCAGTCAGTAGCTTCAAACATTTCTGGTATATGAATAACATGATGTTTTTCAATGGCAAAAATCAATGAATATTGTAAATGCACAAACAGTAATTTCTCCGCATTGCAAGGTGCAATTCTGAAATTTTTAGCTTTTTCCTGTTAATCCTAGCATGATAAAGAAGATTCAAAGAGAGTGAGATGCCAGCTCCTTTCATTCAGTCAGTAGCTTCAAACATTTCTGGTATATGAAAAACGTTTTTCAATGGCAAAAATCAATGAATATTGTAAATGCACAAACAGTAATATCTCCACATTGCAAGGTGCAATTCTGAAATTTTTTGCTTTTTCCTGTTAATCCTAGCATGATAAAGAAGATTCAAAGAGAGTGAGATGCCAGCTCCTTTCATTCAGTCAGTAGCTTCAAACATTTCTGGTATATGAAAAACATGTTTTTCAATGGCAAAAATCAATGAATATTGTAAATGCACAAACAGTAATATCTCCACATTGCACGGTGCAATTCTGAAATTTTTAGCTTTTTCCTGTTAATCCTAGCATGATAAAGAAGATTCAAAGAGAGTGAGATGCCAGCTCCTTTCATTCAGTCAGTAGCTTCAAACATTTCTGGTATATGAAAAACATGTTTTTCAATGGCAAAAATCAATGAATATTGTAAATGCACAAACAGTAATATCTCCACATTGCAAGGTGCAATTCTGAAATTTTTTGCTTTTTCCTGCTAATCCTAGCATGATAAAGAAGATTCAAAGAGAGTGAGATGCCAGCTCCTTTCATTCAGTCAGTAGCTTCAAACATTTCTGGTATATGAAAAACATGTTTTTCAATGGCAAAAATCAATGAATATTGTAAATGCACAAACAGTAATATCTCCACATTGCACGGTGCAATTCTGAAATTTTTAGCTTTTTCCTGTTAATCCTAGCATGATAAAGAAGATTCAAAGAGAGTGAGATGCCAGCTCCTTTCATTCAGTCAGTAGCTTCAAACATTTCTGGTATATGAAAAACATGTTTTTCAATGGCAAAAATCAATGAATATTGTAAATGCACAAACAGTAATATCTCCACATTGCAAGGTGCAATTCTGAAATTTTTTGCTTTTTCCTGTTAATCCTAGCATGATAAAGAAGATTCAAAGAGAGTGAGATGCCAGCTCCTTTCATTCAGTCAGTAGCTTCAAACATTTCTGGTATATGAAAAACATGTTTTTCAATGGCAAAAATCAATGAATATTGTAAATGCACAAACAGTAATATCTCCACATTGCAAGGTGCAATTCTGAAGTTTTTTGCTTTTTCCTGCTAATCCTAGCATGATAAAGAAGATTCAAAGAGAGTGAGATGCCAGCTCCTTTCATTCAGTCAGTAGCTTCAAACATTTCTGGTATATGAAAAACATGTTTTTCAATGGCAAAAATCAATGAATATTGTAAATGCACAAACAGTAATATCTCCACATTGCACGGTGCAATTCTGAAATTTTTAGCTTTTTCCTGTTAATCCTAGCATGATAAAGAAGATTCAAAGAGAGTGAGATGCCAGCTCCTTTCATTCAGTCAGTAGCTTCAAACATTTCTGGTATATGAAAAACATGTTTTTCAATGGCAAAAATCAATGAATATTGTAAATGCACAAACAGTAATATCTCCACATTGCAAGGTGCAATTCTGAAATTTTTTGCTTTTTCCTGTTAATCCTAGCATGATAAAGAAGATTCAAAGAGAGTGAGATGCCAGCTCCTTTCATTCAGTCAGTAGCTTCAAACATTTCTGGTATATGAAAAACATGTTTTTCAATGGCAAAAATCAATGAATATTGTAAATGCACAAACAGTAATATCTCCACATTGCAAGGTGCAATTCTGAAATTTTTTGCTTTTTCCTGCTAATCCTAGCATGATAAAGAAGATTCAAAGAGAGTGAGATGCCAGCTCCTTTCAGTCAGTAGCTTCAAACATTTCTGGTATATGAAAAACATGTTTTTCAATGGCAAAAATCAATGAATATTGTAAATGCACAAACAGTAATATCTCCACATTGCAAGGTGCAATTCTGAAATTTTTTGCTTTTTCCTGTTAATCCTAGCATGATAAAGAAGATTCAAAGAGAGTGAGATGCCAGCTCCTTTCATTCAGTCAGTAGCTTCAAACATTTCTGGTATATGAAAAACGTTTTTCAATGGCAAAAATCAATGAATATTGTAAATGCACAAACAGTAATATCTCCACATTGCAAGGTGCAATTCTGAAATTTTTTGCTTTTTCCTGCTAATCCTAGCATGATAAAGAAGATTCAAAGAGAGTGAGATGCCAGCTCCTTTCATTCAGTCAGTAGCTTCAAACATTTCTGGTATATGAAAAACATGTTTTTCAATGGCAAAAATCAATGAATATTGTAAATGCACAAACAGTAATATCTCCACATTGCACGGTGCAATTCTGAAATTTTTAGCTTTTTCCTGTTAATCCTAGCATGATAAAGAAGATTCAAAGAGAGTGAGATGCCAGCTCCTTTCAATGTCAGTAGCTTCAAACATTTCTGGTATATGAAAAACATGTTTTTCAATGGCAAAAATCAATGAATATTGTAAATGCACAAACAGTAATTTCTCCACATTGCAAGGTGCAATTCTGAAATTTTTTGCTTTTTCCTGCTCCTCTTAGCATGATAAAGAAGATTCAAAGAGAGTGAGATGCCAGCTCCTTTCATTCAGTCAGTAGCTTCAAACATTTCTGGTATATGAATAACATGATGTTTTTCAATGGCAAAAATCAATGAATATTGTAAATGCACAAACAGTAATTTCTCCGCATTGCAAGGTGCAATTCTGAAATTTTTAGCTTTTTCCTGTTAATCCTAGCATGATAAAGAAGATTCAAAGAGAGTGAGATGCCAGCTCCTTTCATTCAGTCAGTAGCTTCAAACATTTCTGGTATATGAAAAACGTTTTTCAATGGCAAAAATCAATGAATATTGTAAATGCACAAACAGTAATATCTCCACATTGCAAGGTGCAATTCTGAAATTTTTTGCTTTTTCCTGTTAATCCTAGCATGATAAAGAAGATTCAAAGAGAGTGAGATGCCAGCTCCTTTCATTCAGTCAGTAGCTTCAAACATTTCTGGTATATGAAAAACATGTTTTTCAATGGCAAAAATCAATGAATATTGTAAATGCACAAACAGTAATATCTCCACATTGCACGGTGCAATTCTGAAATTTTTAGCTTTTTCCTGTTAATCCTAGCATGATAAAGAAGATTCAAAGAGAGTGAGATGCCAGCTCCTTTCATTCAGTCAGTAGCTTCAAACATTTCTGGTATATGAAAAACATGTTTTTCAATGGCAAAAATCAATGAATATTGTAAATGCACAAACAGTAATATCTCCACATTGCAAGGTGCAATTCTGAAATTTTTTGCTTTTTCCTGCTAATCCTAGCATGATAAAGAAGATTCAAAGAGAGTGAGATGCCAGCTCCTTTCATTCAGTCAGTAGCTTCAAACATTTCTGGTATATGAAAAACATGTTTTTCAATGGCAAAAATCAATGAATATTGTAAATGCACAAACAGTAATATCTCCACATTGCACGGTGCAATTCTGAAATTTTTAGCTTTTTCCTGTTAATCCTAGCATGATAAAGAAGATTCAAAGAGAGTGAGATGCCAGCTCCTTTCATTCAGTCAGTAGCTTCAAACATTTCTGGTATATGAAAAACATGTTTTTCAATGGCAAAAATCAATGAATATTGTAAATGCACAAACAGTAATATCTCCACATTGCAAGGTGCAATTCTGAAATTTTTTGCTTTTTCCTGTTAATCCTAGCATGATAAAGAAGATTCAAAGAGAGTGAGATGCCAGCTCCTTTCATTCAGTCAGTAGCTTCAAACATTTCTGGTATATGAAAAACATGTTTTTCAATGGCAAAAATCAATGAATATTGTAAATGCACAAACAGTAATATCTCCACATTGCAAGGTGCAATTCTGAAATTTTTTGCTTTTTCCTGCTAATCCTAGCATGATAAAGAAGATTCAAAGAGAGTGAGATGCCAGCTCCTTTCATTCAGTCAGTAGCTTCAAACATTTCTGGTATATGAAAAACATGTTTTTCAATGGCAAAAATCAATGAATATTGTAAATGCACAAACAGTAATATCTCCACATTGCACGGTGCAATTCTGAAATTTTTAGCTTTTTCCTGTTAATCCTAGCATGATAAAGAAGATTCAAAGAGAGTGAGATGTCAGCTCCTTTCATTCAGTCAGTAGCTTCAAACATTTCTGGTATATGAAAAACATGTTTTTCAATGGCAAAAATCAATGAATATTGTAAATGCACAAACAGTAATATCTCCACATTGCAAGGTGCAATTCTGAAATTTTTTGCTTTTTCCTGCTAATCCTAGCATGATAAAGAAGATTCAAAGAGAGTGAGATGCCAGCTCCTTTCATTCAGTCAGTAGCTTCAAACATTTCTGGTATATGAAAAACATGTTTTTCAATGGCAAAAATCAATGAATATTGTAAATGCACAAACAGTAATTTCTCCACATTGCAAGGTGCAATTCTGAAATTTTTTGCTTTTTCCTGCTCCTCTTAGCATGATAAAGAAGATTCAAAGAGAGTGAGATGCCAGCTCCTTTCATTCAGTCAGTAGCTTCAAACATTTCTGGTATATGAATAATGATGTTTTTCAATGGCAAAAATCAATGAATATTGTAAATGCACAAACAGTAATTTCTCCGCATTGCAAGGTGCAATTCTGAAATTTTTAGCTTTTTCCTGTTAATCCTAGCATGATAAAGAAGATTCAAAGAGAGTGAGATGCCAGCTCCTTTCATTCAGTCAGTAGCTTCAAACATTTCTGGTATATGAAAAACGTTTTTCAATGGCAAAAATCAATGAATATTGTAAATGCACAAACAGTAATATCTCCACATTGCAAGGTGCAATTCTGAAATTTTTTGCTTTTTCCTGTTAATCCTAGCATGATAAAGAAGATTCAAAGAGAGTGAGATGCCAGCTCCTTTCATTCAGTCAGTAGCTTCAAACATTTCTGGTATATGAAAAACATGTTTTTCAATGGCAAAAATCAATGAATATTGTAAATGCACAAACAGTAATATCTCCACATTGCACGGTGCAATTCTGAAATTTTTAGCTTTTTCCTGTTAATCCTAGCATGATAAAGAAGATTCAAAGAGAGTGAGATGCCAGCTCCTTTCATTCAGTCAGTAGCTTCAAACATTTCTGGTATATGAAAAACATGTTTTTCAATGGCAAAAATCAATGAATATTGTAAATGCACAAACAGTAATATCTCCACATTGCAAGGTGCAATTCTGAAATTTTTTGCTTTTTCCTGCTAATCCTAGCATGATAAAGAAGATTCAAAGAGAGTGAGATGCCAGCTCCTTTCATTCAGTCAGTAGCTTCAAACATTTCTGGTATATGAAAAACATGTTTTTCAATGGCAAAAATCAATGAATATTGTAAATGCACAAACAGTAATATCTCCACATTGCACGGTGCAATTCTGAAATTTTTAGCTTTTTCCTGTTAATCCTAGCATGATAAAGAAGATTCAAAGAGAGTGAGATGCCAGCTCCTTTCATTCAGTCAGTAGCTTCAAACATTTCTGGTATATGAAAAACATGTTTTTCAATGGCAAAAATCAATGAATATTGTAAATGCACAAACAGTAATATCTCCACATTGCAAGGTGCAATTCTGAAATTTTTTGCTTTTTCCTGTTAATCCTAGCATGATAAAGAAGATTCAAAGAGAGTGAGATGCCAGCTCCTTTCATTCAGTCAGTAGCTTCAAACATTTCTGGTATATGAAAAACATGTTTTTCAATGGCAAAAATCAATGAATATTGTAAATGCACAAACAGTAATATCTCCACATTGCAAGGTGCAATTCTGAAATTTTTTGCTTTTTCCTGTTAATCCTAGCATGATAAAGAAGATTCAAAGAGAGTGAGATGCCAGCTCCTTTCATTCAGTCAGTAGCTTCAAACATTTCTGGTATATGAAAAACATGTTTTTCAATGGCAAAAATCAATGAATATTGTAAATGCACAAACAGTAATATCTCCACATTGCACGGTGCAATTCTGAAATTTTTAGCTTTTTCCTGTTAATCCTAGCATGATAAAGAAGATTCAAAGAGAGTGAGATGCCAGCTCCTTTCATTCAGTCAGTAGCTTCAAACATTTCTGGTATATGAAAAACATGTTTTTCAATGGCAAAAATCAATGAATATTGTAAATGCACAAACAGTAATATCTCCACATTGCAAGGTGCAATTCTGAAATTTTTTGCTTTTTCCTGCTAATCCTAGCATGATAAAGAAGATTCAAAGAGAGTGAGATGCCAGCTCCTTTCATTCAGTCAGTAGCTTCAAACATTTCTGGTATATGAAAAACGTTTTTCAATGGCAAAAATCAATGAATATTGTAAATGCACAAACAGTAATATCTCCACATTGCAAGGTGCAATTCTGAAATTTTTTGCTTTTTCCTGTTAATCCTAGCATGATAAAGAAGATTCAAAGAGAGTGAGATGCCAGCTCCTTTCATTCAGTCAGTAGCTTCAAACATTTCTGGTATATGAAAAACATGTTTTTCAATGGCAAAAATCAATGAATATTGTAAATGCACAAACAGTAATATCTCCACATTGCACGGTGCAATTCTGAAATTTTTAGCTTTTTCCTGTTAATCCTAGCATGATAAAGAAGATTCAAAGAGAGTGAGATGCCAGCTCCTTTCATTCAGTCAGTAGCTTCAAACATTTCTGGTATATGAAAAACATGTTTTTCAATGGCAAAAATCAATGAATATTGTAAATGCACAAACAGTAATATCTCCACATTGCAAGGTGCAATTCTGAAATTTTTTGCTTTTTCCTGCTAATCCTAGCATGATAAAGAAGATTCAAAGAGAGTGAGATGCCAGCTCCTTTCATTCAGTCAGTAGCTTCAAACATTTCTGGTATATGAAAAACATGTTTTTCAATGGCAAAAATCAATGAATATTGTAAATGCACAAACAGTAATATCTCCACATTGCACGGTGCAATTCTGAAATTTTTAGCTTTTTCCTGTTAATCCTAGCATGATAAAGAAGATTCAAAGAGAGTGAGATGCCAGCTCCTTTCATTCAGTCAGTAGCTTCAAACATTTCTGGTATATGAAAAACATGTTTTTCAATGGCAAAAATCAATGAATATTGTAAATGCACAAACAGTAATATCTCCACATTGCAAGGTGCAATTCTGAAATTTTTTGCTTTTTCCTGTTAATCCTAGCATGATAAAGAAGATTCAAAGAGAGTGAGATGCCAGCTCCTTTCATTCAGTCAGTAGCTTCAAACATTTCTGGTATATGAAAAACATGTTTTTCAATGGCAAAAATCAATGAATATTGTAAATGCACAAACAGTAATATCTCCACATTGCAAGGTGCAATTCTGAAATTTTTTGCTTTTTCCTGCTAATCCTAGCATGATAAAGAAGATTCAAAGAGAGTGAGATGCCAGCTCCTTTCATTCAGTCAGTAGCTTCAAACATTTCTGGTATATGAAAAACATGTTTTTCAATGGCAAAAATCAATGAATATTGTAAATGCACAAACAGTAATATCTCCACATTGCACGGTGCAATTCTGAAATTTTTAGCTTTTTCCTGTTAATCCTAGCATGATAAAGAAGATTCAAAGAGAGTGAGATGTCAGCTCCTTTCATTCAGTCAGTAGCTTCAAACATTTCTGGTATATGAAAAACATGTTTTTCAATGGCAAAAATCAATGAATATTGTAAATGCACAAACAGTAATATCTCCACATTGCAAGGTGCAATTCTGAAATTTTTTGCTTTTTCCTGCTAATCCTAGCATGATAAAGAAGATTCAAAGAGAGTGAGATGCCAGCTCCTTTCATTCAGTCAGTAGCTTCAAACATTTCTGGTATATGAAAAACATGTTTTTCAATGGCAAAAATCAATGAATATTGTAAATGCACAAACAGTAATTTCTCCACATTGCAAGGTGCAATTCTGAAATTTTTTGCTTTTTCCTGCTCCTCTTAGCATGATAAAGAAGATTCAAAGAGAGTGAGATGCCAGCTCCTTTCATTCAGTCAGTAGCTTCAAACATTTCTGGTATATGAATAATGATGTTTTTCAATGGCAAAAATCAATGAATATTGTAAATGCACAAACAGTAATTTCTCCGCATTGCAAGGTGCAATTCTGAAATTTTTAGCTTTTTCCTGTTAATCCTAGCATGATAAAGAAGATTCAAAGAGAGTGAGATGCCAGCTCCTTTCATTCAGTCAGTAGCTTCAAACATTTCTGGTATATGAAAAACGTTTTTCAATGGCAAAAATCAATGAATATTGTAAATGCACAAACAGTAATATCTCCACATTGCAAGGTGCAATTCTGAAATTTTTTGCTTTTTCCTGTTAATCCTAGCATGATAAAGAAGATTCAAAGAGAGTGAGATGCCAGCTCCTTTCATTCAGTCAGTAGCTTCAAACATTTCTGGTATATGAAAAACATGTTTTTCAATGGCAAAAATCAATGAATATTGTAAATGCACAAACAGTAATATCTCCACATTGCAAGGTGCAATTCTGAAATTTTTTGCTTTTTCCTGTTAATCCTAGCATGATAAAGAAGATTCAAAGAGAGTGAGATGCCAGCTCCTTTCATTCAGTCAGTAGCTTCAAACATTTCTGGTATATGAAAAACATGTTTTTCAATGGCAAAAATCAATGAATATTGTAAATGCACAAACAGTAATATCTCCACATTGCAAGGTGCAATTCTGAAATTTTTTGCTTTTTCCTGTTAATCCTAGCATGATAAAGAAGATTCAAAGAGAGTGAGATGCCAGCTCCTTTCATTCAGTCAGTAGCTTCAAACATTTCTGGTATATGAAAAACATGTTTTTCAATGGCAAAAATCAATGAATATTGTAAATGCACAAACAGTAATATCTCCACATTGCACGGTGCAATTCTGAAATTTTTAGCTTTTTCCTGTTAATCCTAGCATGATAAAGAAGATTCAAAGAGAGTGAGATGCCAGCTCCTTTCATTCAGTCAGTAGCTTCAAACATTTCTGGTATATGAAAAACATGTTTTTCAATGGCAAAAATCAATGAATATTGTAAATGCACAAACAGTAATATCTCCACATTGCAAGGTGCAATTCTGAAATTTTTTGCTTTTTCCTGCTAATCCTAGCATGATAAAGAAGATTCAAAGAGAGTGAGATGCCAGCTCCTTTCATTCAGTCAGTAGCTTCAAACATTTCTGGTATATGAAAAACGTTTTTCAATGGCAAAAATCAATGAATATTGTAAATGCACAAACAGTAATATCTCCACATTGCAAGGTGCAATTCTGAAATTTTTTGCTTTTTCCTGTTAATCCTAGCATGATAAAGAAGATTCAAAGAGAGTGAGATGCCAGCTCCTTTCATTCAGTCAGTAGCTTCAAACATTTCTGGTATATGAAAAACATGTTTTTCAATGGCAAAAATCAATGAATATTGTAAATGCACAAACAGTAATATCTCCACATTGCACGGTGCAATTCTGAAATTTTTAGCTTTTTCCTGTTAATCCTAGCATGATAAAGAAGATTCAAAGAGAGTGAGATGCCAGCTCCTTTCATTCAGTCAGTAGCTTCAAACATTTCTGGTATATGAAAAACATGTTTTTCAATGGCAAAAATCAATGAATATTGTAAATGCACAAACAGTAATATCTCCACATTGCAAGGTGCAATTCTGAAATTTTTTGCTTTTTCCTGCTAATCCTAGCATGATAAAGAAGATTCAAAGAGAGTGAGATGCCAGCTCCTTTCATTCAGTCAGTAGCTTCAAACATTTCTGGTATATGAAAAACATGTTTTTCAATGGCAAAAATCAATGAATATTGTAAATGCACAAACAGTAATATCTCCACATTGCACGGTGCAATTCTGAAATTTTTAGCTTTTTCCTGTTAATCCTAGCATGATAAAGAAGATTCAAAGAGAGTGAGATGCCAGCTCCTTTCATTCAGTCAGTAGCTTCAAACATTTCTGGTATATGAAAAACATGTTTTTCAATGGCAAAAATCAATGAATATTGTAAATGCACAAACAGTAATATCTCCACATTGCAAGGTGCAATTCTGAAATTTTTTGCTTTTTCCTGTTAATCCTAGCATGATAAAGAAGATTCAAAGAGAGTGAGATGCCAGCTCCTTTCATTCAGTCAGTAGCTTCAAACATTTCTGGTATATGAAAAACATGTTTTTCAATGGCAAAAATCAATGAATATTGTAAATGCACAAACAGTAATATCTCCACATTGCAAGGTGCAATTCTGAAATTTTTTGCTTTTTCCTGCTAATCCTAGCATGATAAAGAAGATTCAAAGAGAGTGAGATGCCAGCTCCTTTCATTCAGTCAGTAGCTTCAAACATTTCTGGTATATGAAAAACATGTTTTTCAATGGCAAAAATCAATGAATATTGTAAATGCACAAACAGTAATATCTCCACATTGCACGGTGCAATTCTGAAATTTTTAGCTTTTTCCTGTTAATCCTAGCATGATAAAGAAGATTCAAAGAGAGTGAGATGTCAGCTCCTTTCATTCAGTCAGTAGCTTCAAACATTTCTGGTATATGAAAAACATGTTTTTCAATGGCAAAAATCAATGAATATTGTAAATGCACAAACAGTAATATCTCCACATTGCAAGGTGCAATTCTGAAATTTTTTGCTTTTTCCTGCTAATCCTAGCATGATAAAGAAGATTCAAAGAGAGTGAGATGCCAGCTCCTTTCATTCAGTCAGTAGCTTCAAACATTTCTGGTATATGAAAAACATGTTTTTCAATGGCAAAAATCAATGAATATTGTAAATGCACAAACAGTAATTTCTCCACATTGCAAGGTGCAATTCTGAAATTTTTTGCTTTTTCCTGCTCCTCTTAGCATGATAAAGAAGATTCAAAGAGAGTGAGATGCCAGCTCCTTTCATTCAGTCAGTAGCTTCAAACATTTCTGGTATATGAATAATGATGTTTTTCAATGGCAAAAATCAATGAATATTGTAAATGCACAAACAGTAATTTCTCCGCATTGCAAGGTGCAATTCTGAAATTTTTAGCTTTTTCCTGTTAATCCTAGCATGATAAAGAAGATTCAAAGAGAGTGAGATGCCAGCTCCTTTCATTCAGTCAGTAGCTTCAAACATTTCTGGTATATGAAAAACGTTTTTCAATGGCAAAAATCAATGAATATTGTAAATGCACAAACAGTAATATCTCCACATTGCAAGGTGCAATTCTGAAATTTTTTGCTTTTTCCTGTTAATCCTAGCATGATAAAGAAGATTCAAAGAGAGTGAGATGCCAGCTCCTTTCATTCAGTCAGTAGCTTCAAACATTTCTGGTATATGAAAAACATGTTTTTCAATGGCAAAAATCAATGAATATTGTAAATGCACAAACAGTAATATCTCCACATTGCACGGTGCAATTCTGAAATTTTTAGCTTTTTCCTGTTAATCCTAGCATGATAAAGAAGATTCAAAGAGAGTGAGATGCCAGCTCCTTTCATTCAGTCAGTAGCTTCAAACATTTCTGGTATATGAAAAACATGTTTTTCAATGGCAAAAATCAATGAATATTGTAAATGCACAAACAGTAATATCTCCACATTGCAAGGTGCAATTCTGAAATTTTTTGCTTTTTCCTGCTAATCCTAGCATGATAAAGAAGATTCAAAGAGAGTGAGATGGGGGGCGTGGCTTAGGCACAGACCAGGATGGCAGCATAGGTCTGAGCTCCATGAGGGCTAAAACTACAAAGCGACGATAAAAGCAACTTAAGAGGATTTATTCATTTAATTTTGGCATGGACAAACTTCTTAAAGCCTAAGGATCATCTGGATACTAAAAAGACTCTCCCTGACCCGTTATTCCAGGAGATATTTCATTTGGAAGCAGTGAGGTGCGTCCTTGATTTCATTCCAGTCGTGGGTATTGTGACATAGTCCTGCAGGCTTGCAGGTCTGTGTGTCTCTGCAAAGGGACCCTCACCACTCCCTACCTCCGGGCCTCAGAACACCGTTCATCGGGTGTTACTTGGTGGATTGCATAGGATTTATACTTTGAAGCCGGCGGCACGGAGCTCCGTGGATCAGCTGATCCCTGCATGCAGAGAAAGACTATTCTGTCCCGACTCCGGGAAAGGCCCCACTGAGGGAGATCAATCTTCAGACACTACCAACAAACCTCTCCTATCAGGTAAGAGGTTCTCTGAAAATAACCAGAAACCTACCTTGAAGCTGTGGGGGGATACAGTCGAGCCCTGGAATTGACCCCCGTGCTGACAGGCTCCTTTCATTCATTCTGCCGGCGAGTCGCGCGGCTCTGCTGCGGGACAAACCAACTCTGTAAGCCAGCTTCTGCAGCCTGTGCTGGGAAGAAACAAAGACTGAGTTCTAAATAGTCCCACGGGATCCTGCACCCCGAAAGCGGCCTCCCTGAACCAGATCCTCAGCCTGCAAGCTGTCCCTGCCTGCTAGTCACCCCATTACCAGCTGCGACCGGTGATAGAACTATTAAACTGAAAATACCGGCCGGCGCTGTGCAGGGAAGACCGCGGTCCCAGGAGTATTTGAGTGACAGTGTGATATTACAGACAGAGTCCGGGCTCTATTAAACAACCCCCCAATAAAACCAGGAGACCCCCTCTGTTTTAAAGTACCGGCGGCCACCTGACAATTTCATCCAACATCCAGCTGACGTGACCCCACAGAGGACCAGACCGGACCCGCAAGACTCCACTACATAGAGAAGCGACGCTGCACCCCCGGACCAAGTATCCACACTTCCACCGGACCCTGAGGACAAGACTCCTGTTACCAACTGAAGTCCGAGATCCCAAGGCTGAGCGACACGAAGATCAAGAGGCGGAGCGGGACGGTACACACCAAGCCATCAAGGTTAGATGAGCCCTGGCTAACACCAGGGCTCTTACCGTTTCCGTGGGTCTGTTGTCCGCGATTCCGAGGCTGCTCTGGTGGCAGCGGTGTCCCCTCTTCCTTCAGCTGACAGGCACCGTCAGTGTCTGTGTCGCGGCTCTCTCCTCCTCTGTGCGGCTGCCGCCGGGCTGTTCCCTTGGTAGCGGTGCCCCCTCCTCTGTACTGAAGCCGTTCTGCTTACTGCTCTCTCCCATTGTCGGGCACTGCCGGTGTCTTCGGCCCGTCCCACCGCGTCCCTGAGGTTGCCATAGCGACGGAGGTTTCCTCCTCCTTAGCAGAGGGGCCGCTCCGCTCCTCTCAGCTCCAACTGATAGGAGCTGACAGTGCCCACAGTCCGCATTGTCCATCCTTAGATGTGCCGCTCTGCTGATTAACTCCTCCGGTGACTGTCTCCTGCAGACCCTGTGATCTACCTCCCCCTGCTGAAACACCACTGAGCTTTATATGCCCCCGGTATTTAAGCCCTGCAGGCTCACTCAGACTGCCCCTCTACTCCTGCAGTAGTATCACTGTGCTCCAGCTGACTTGACACGCATACACAGCCGGCACATTCAAATCACCCCTGCCTCCTATTACAACGCCGCCCAGCTCTGCTGCCTAAGCTGTGTCTGAGGATCCCGGGGCTGTTCCCTTGGTGGCGGTGCCCCCCTCTTTTGACTGCGGGACTGTCTGATTCTCCCGGCTCCCAGCTGACAGGCACCGCCGACATCCACGGCTCGCCTCCATCTTCTGCCCGCTGCGCCGCTCTGCCACCTGTGTGCCTCTGGTGTGGGGTCCCCACTGATTCCCATTGACTGTATGCCCCCTCCTATTGCAGCGCTGCTGTGATCCCACCTGATACCGGCATCTATCTCCTGCTGCAACATTTAAATCTCCCGCCCCCTGCTGAACTGCTGAAGTGCCGCTCTGCTCCGCTGTCCAAGGTACTGATTTTATATCAGTACATATAAAGCGGTCTATCAGCCAATATATGGTGTGACAGCAACCTGAACACGGAGTTTGACTCTGAGGGGGAGAGGAGGGTTAAGTGGAACTGTTACTGCCTTCATATATATATTTTGTGACCACGCTACCTGATATATATATTACAGTTGGTGCTCATGGAATTCTACAGAACTGCTGATCTCTATAATAATTAGTTTTCTGTTGACAACTATATGTGCCTTTATTTTTATCCCTCAGGTCAATTTTCATTATTTCTTTTGATACTTTTGACTGTGATTTGCATTTAAAGGATTGCATTCTAGGGGGTACATAGCTCCGCAGTTTTTAAGAGTATTGTTTGCCTCTTGTCGGAATAATATTTGTTTATGCAAATTTCTTCTAGTCATTGTTCCTAGTTATTTTGCAACTCTAAAGTCTTTTGTCCACTCTTCAGGTCAATTATTTCTAGTGCCATTTTAATATTTTTCTATATATATATACTTATAGGTCTGATATTTTATAATGGCGGCTAATAAAAAAAATACCCAAAAGTCATTGGAAGCTCCCCTTAAATCTAGTGCGGTAAAAGCGAAGTCCTCTAAACGCTTTTCATTTTCAAACCCATCAGAAGATGCTGTCAATACTATTAGTCCTCTTAAGTCCAGATCTCCTCATAGAAATCTGGAAGACAGACAGAGTTCTAAAGTAAGCTCTCCCACCAAGGAATCTTCTAAAACTATATTATCTCCAAAACCACAGAGAATTCCTGATGCTAAACCTGCCCCTTCTACCGTAGTTAAGGAAAAAAAAGTGGAAAAGATGGATATTTCCATCTCATCAAAGAGAAGGGACCCAGGAGAATGGAGCAACAAATATTCTTCACTGGCCTCGAGCTCGGATGAAGAATCCTCGGACACATCTCCCAATCCCAGTCCAGATAAGAGACGTGCTAAAAGGGACTTTTCCCCTTCGTCCTCAGATCCTACTCCTAGTGTCCCGGTCAAAATGACCATTTCTCAAGATTTGGGAAATACCGACCTTGGTTTATATCTGGACAATCTTTTAAAGACGATTGACAGAAATATGAAACTGGGCTTCGAGAAACAGGTAGACACCATGAAATCTACTTTGGAAGCTTTTGGAGTTAAATTAGAGCAAAACACTAAAAGACTTGAAACGGTGGAGAGTAAGATAGAATCTGTCTCTTCTGATAATCTAGAAATTAAATCAGAACTTAAAAGACTCAGATTAAAAGTTGCGGATTTGGAGGATAGGAGTAGGAGAAATAATTTGAAAATTAGAGGCATATCTGAGGATGTTTCTCCCTCAGATGTCTTGGCTTTTGTCAAAGACTTATTTCACAAGACAATCCCATCCCTCTCTGAGCAGGATCTTATCATCGATAGGGCCCATCGCCTATTTCGTCCGACCTCCATCTCCTCGGATCTTCCTAGGGATGTAATAGTTAGGTTACATTTTTTCTCGACCAAAGAGAGAATCTTGAATTATATCAGGGAAAATAGGACTTTTCCAGAGCCTTTCTCGCACCTAAAAATTTTCTCCGATTTTTCCAAAGAAACCATGGATGCAAGAAGGTCATACAAATTGACCACAGATAGACTGAGGGATATGAATATCCCATATAGGTGGGGCTTTCCAGTAAAGTTGCTGATTTTCTTTAACCGGAAAACATTCACTCTTACAGATCCTGATGAAGGCCCTAAATTTTTTGATTTTATAAAAGACATTCCCTACAAAGTTACAAAGGCACCCCACCGCTGAAATGATAAACACTACTCCCTCGGGAGCCCTCTTTAAAAATAATCTCATTTTATCACCTCACCTAACATGCTATAATAAATTTATCATTCTTCTTTATATTTGGCCTTCATGGTTTGTCCACATTATTTTTCCCCCCAATCTGAGGGAGAACCTTTTCGGTGAAGGTTCCCTCAGGAGATTTTTGATTCGTTTTTTTTTTTTCCTCTTTCTTGGAATATTTGGTTATTGTTATTACTATCTTTGAATTAATATTAGAGATATTGTATTCCAGCTTTGATTGTTGGTTGATTTTTATTTTTTGGGAATTTGTTGGACCAACTGACCCCTCTCCTTTTGACTTACTTTAATTATTAATTTACCTATGCCTATCAAGATCATCACCTACAATGTAAGAGGCCTAAACAGTCCCAATAAGAGATTCTCAAGTCGTTTGAAAGATCTTTGGTGATTCACTTATTTTCAGTGTGTAAGAACGCATTGGCTTTTTATTGGAGAAAGTCACATGTCCTCACTTTGGAGGACTTAGTTGATAAGATGAATCTCCATTGAATATTTGAACTAAGATTTGCCCTTATCAACAATAATTTACTTAAATTTTCTAGGAAGTGGGATATTTGGCTCACTAAATTCCCTCAACCCCCTCATAACGCTGGAACATCTTAATGTGTGTCGTGTTTAGCTCATTAATATGTTTAATTTTTGCTAATGATAGTAATGTGTGTTTAAAGTGTTCAAATTTCTGTATTATCGTATATATTATTTGACGAACAAATTTCTCCCATCTTTCCTGATTATCCATTCCTGTTTGTTCCCTTTCCCTTTCCCTTCCCTCAGAATTTTTCCCTTATTATGAATATTCTTTTGTCACTACTTTTATGCTACGTGTGTTATTCCCCTGTTAAATTGTTTATTAAAAATAAAAAAATATGGTAAAACAAAGAGAGTGAGATGCCAGCTCCTTTCATTCAGTCAGTAGCTTCAAACATTTCTGGTATATGAAAAACATGTTTTTCAATGGCAAAAATCAATGAATATTGTAAATGCACAAACAGTAATATCTCCACATTGCACGGTGCAATTCTGAAATTTTTAGCTTTTTCCTGTTAATCCTAGCATGATAAAGAAGATTCAAAGAGAGTGAGATGCCAGCTCCTTTCATTCAGTCAGTAGCTTCAAACATTTCTGGTATATGAAAAACATGTTTTTCAATGGCAAAAATCAATGAATATTGTAAATGCACAAACAGTAATATCTCCACATTGCAAGGTGCAATTCTGAAATTTTTTGCTTTTTCCTGTTAATCCTAGCATGATAAAGAAGATTCAAAGAGAGTGAGATGCCAGCTCCTTTCATTCAGTCAGTAGCTTCAAACATTTCTGGTATATGAAAAACATGTTTTTCAATGGCAAAAATCAATGAATATTGTAAATGCACAAACAGTAATATCTCCACATTGCAAGGTGCAATTCTGAAATTTTTTGCTTTTTCCTGTTAATCCTAGCATGATAAAGAAGATTCAAAGAGAGTGAGATGCCAGCTCCTTTCATTCAGTCAGTAGCTTCAAACATTTCTGGTATATGAAAAACATGTTTTTCAATGGCAAAAATCAATGAATATTGTAAATGCACAAACAGTAATATCTCCACATTGCACGGTGCAATTCTGAAATTTTTAGCTTTTTCCTGTTAATCCTAGCATGATAAAGAAGATTCAAAGAGAGTGAGATGCCAGCTCCTTTCATTCAGTCAGTAGCTTCAAACATTTCTGGTATATGAAAAACATGTTTTTCAATGGCAAAAATCAATGAATATTGTAAATGCACAAACAGTAATATCTCCACATTGCAAGGTGCAATTCTGAAATTTTTTGCTTTTTCCTGCTAATCCTAGCATGATAAAGAAGATTCAAAGAGAGTGAGATGCCAGCTCCTTTCATTCAGTCAGTAGCTTCAAACATTTCTGGTATATGAAAAACATGTTTTTCAATGGCAAAAATCAATGAATATTGTAAATGCACAAACAGTAATATCTCCACATTGCACGGTGCAATTCTGAAATTTTTAGCTTTTTCCTGTTAATCCTAGCATGATAAAGAAGATTCAAAGAGAGTGAGATGCCAGCTCCTTTCATTCAGTCAGTAGCTTCAAACATTTCTGGTATATGAAAAACATGTTTTTCAATGGCAAAAATCAATGAATATTGTAAATGCACAAACAGTAATATCTCCACATTGCAAGGTGCAATTCTGAAATTTTTTGCTTTTTCCTGTTAATCCTAGCATGATAAAGAAGATTCAAAGAGAGTGAGATGCCAGCTCCTTTCATTCAGTCAGTAGCTTCAAACATTTCTGGTATATGAAAAACATGTTTTTCAATGGCAAAAATCAATGAATATTGTAAATGCACAAACAGTAATATCTCCACATTGCAAGGTGCAATTCTGAAGTTTTTTGCTTTTTCCTGCTAATCCTAGCATGATAAAGAAGATTCAAAGAGAGTGAGATGCCAGCTCCTTTCATTCAGTCAGTAGCTTCAAACATTTCTGGTATATGAAAAACATGTTTTTCAATGGCAAAAATCAATGAATATTGTAAATGCACAAACAGTAATATCTCCACATTGCACGGTGCAATTCTGAAATTTTTAGCTTTTTCCTGTTAATCCTAGCATGATAAAGAAGATTCAAAGAGAGTGAGATGCCAGCTCCTTTCATTCAGTCAGTAGCTTCAAACATTTCTGGTATATGAAAAACATGTTTTTCAATGGCAAAAATCAATGAATATTGTAAATGCACAAACAGTAATATCTCCACATTGCAAGGTGCAATTCTGAAATTTTTTGCTTTTTCCTGTTAATCCTAGCATGATAAAGAAGATTCAAAGAGAGTGAGATGCCAGCTCCTTTCATTCAGTCAGTAGCTTCAAACATTTCTGGTATATGAAAAACATGTTTTTCAATGGCAAAAATCAATGAATATTGTAAATGCACAAACAGTAATATCTCCACATTGCAAGGTGCAATTCTGAAATTTTTTGCTTTTTCCTGCTAATCCTAGCATGATAAAGAAGATTCAAAGAGAGTGAGATGCCAGCTCCTTTCAGTCAGTAGCTTCAAACATTTCTGGTATATGAAAAACATGTTTTTCAATGGCAAAAATCAATGAATATTGTAAATGCACAAACAGTAATATCTCCACATTGCAAGGTGCAATTCTGAAATTTTTTGCTTTTTCCTGTTAATCCTAGCATGATAAAGAAGATTCAAAGAGAGTGAGATGCCAGCTCCTTTCATTCAGTCAGTAGCTTCAAACATTTCTGGTATATGAAAAACGTTTTTCAATGGCAAAAATCAATGAATATTGTAAATGCACAAACAGTAATATCTCCACATTGCAAGGTGCAATTCTGAAATTTTTTGCTTTTTCCTGCTAATCCTAGCATGATAAAGAAGATTCAAAGAGAGTGAGATGCCAGCTCCTTTCATTCAGTCAGTAGCTTCAAACATTTCTGGTATATGAAAAACATGTTTTTCAATGGCAAAAATCAATGAATATTGTAAATGCACAAACAGTAATATCTCCACATTGCACGGTGCAATTCTGAAATTTTTAGCTTTTTCCTGTTAATCCTAGCATGATAAAGAAGATTCAAAGAGAGTGAGATGCCAGCTCCTTTCAATGTCAGTAGCTTCAAACATTTCTGGTATATGAAAAACATGTTTTTCAATGGCAAAAATCAATGAATATTGTAAATGCACAAACAGTAATTTCTCCACATTGCAAGGTGCAATTCTGAAATTTTTTGCTTTTTCCTGCTCCTCTTAGCATGATAAAGAAGATTCAAAGAGAGTGAGATGCCAGCTCCTTTCATTCAGTCAGTAGCTTCAAACATTTCTGGTATATGAATAACATGATGTTTTTCAATGGCAAAAATCAATGAATATTGTAAATGCACAAACAGTAATTTCTCCGCATTGCAAGGTGCAATTCTGAAATTTTTAGCTTTTTCCTGTTAATCCTAGCATGATAAAGAAGATTCAAAGAGAGTGAGATGCCAGCTCCTTTCATTCAGTCAGTAGCTTCAAACATTTCTGGTATATGAAAAACGTTTTTCAATGGCAAAAATCAATGAATATTGTAAATGCACAAACAGTAATATCTCCACATTGCAAGGTGCAATTCTGAAATTTTTTGCTTTTTCCTGTTAATCCTAGCATGATAAAGAAGATTCAAAGAGAGTGAGATGCCAGCTCCTTTCATTCAGTCAGTAGCTTCAAACATTTCTGGTATATGAAAAACATGTTTTTCAATGGCAAAAATCAATGAATATTGTAAATGCACAAACAGTAATATCTCCACATTGCACGGTGCAATTCTGAAATTTTTAGCTTTTTCCTGTTAATCCTAGCATGATAAAGAAGATTCAAAGAGAGTGAGATGCCAGCTCCTTTCATTCAGTCAGTAGCTTCAAACATTTCTGGTATATGAAAAACATGTTTTTCAATGGCAAAAATCAATGAATATTGTAAATGCACAAACAGTAATATCTCCACATTGCAAGGTGCAATTCTGAAATTTTTTGCTTTTTCCTGCTAATCCTAGCATGATAAAGAAGATTCAAAGAGAGTGAGATGCCAGCTCCTTTCATTCAGTCAGTAGCTTCAAACATTTCTGGTATATGAAAAACATGTTTTTCAATGGCAAAAATCAATGAATATTGTAAATGCACAAACAGTAATATCTCCACATTGCACGGTGCAATTCTGAAATTTTTAGCTTTTTCCTGTTAATCCTAGCATGATAAAGAAGATTCAAAGAGAGTGAGATGCCAGCTCCTTTCATTCAGTCAGTAGCTTCAAACATTTCTGGTATATGAAAAACATGTTTTTCAATGGCAAAAATCAATGAATATTGTAAATGCACAAACAGTAATATCTCCACATTGCAAGGTGCAATTCTGAAATTTTTTGCTTTTTCCTGTTAATCCTAGCATGATAAAGAAGATTCAAAGAGAGTGAGATGCCAGCTCCTTTCATTCAGTCAGTAGCTTCAAACATTTCTGGTATATGAAAAACATGTTTTTCAATGGCAAAAATCAATGAATATTGTAAATGCACAAACAGTAATATCTCCACATTGCAAGGTGCAATTCTGAAATTTTTTGCTTTTTCCTGCTAATCCTAGCATGATAAAGAAGATTCAAAGAGAGTGAGATGCCAGCTCCTTTCATTCAGTCAGTAGCTTCAAACATTTCTGGTATATGAAAAACATGTTTTTCAATGGCAAAAATCAATGAATATTGTAAATGCACAAACAGTAATATCTCCACATTGCACGGTGCAATTCTGAAATTTTTAGCTTTTTCCTGTTAATCCTAGCATGATAAAGAAGATTCAAAGAGAGTGAGATGTCAGCTCCTTTCATTCAGTCAGTAGCTTCAAACATTTCTGGTATATGAAAAACATGTTTTTCAATGGCAAAAATCAATGAATATTGTAAATGCACAAACAGTAATATCTCCACATTGCAAGGTGCAATTCTGAAATTTTTTGCTTTTTCCTGCTAATCCTAGCATGATAAAGAAGATTCAAAGAGAGTGAGATGCCAGCTCCTTTCATTCAGTCAGTAGCTTCAAACATTTCTGGTATATGAAAAACATGTTTTTCAATGGCAAAAATCAATGAATATTGTAAATGCACAAACAGTAATTTCTCCACATTGCAAGGTGCAATTCTGAAATTTTTTGCTTTTTCCTGCTCCTCTTAGCATGATAAAGAAGATTCAAAGAGAGTGAGATGCCAGCTCCTTTCATTCAGTCAGTAGCTTCAAACATTTCTGGTATATGAATAATGATGTTTTTCAATGGCAAAAATCAATGAATATTGTAAATGCACAAACAGTAATTTCTCCGCATTGCAAGGTGCAATTCTGAAATTTTTAGCTTTTTCCTGTTAATCCTAGCATGATAAAGAAGATTCAAAGAGAGTGAGATGCCAGCTCCTTTCATTCAGTCAGTAGCTTCAAACATTTCTGGTATATGAAAAACGTTTTTCAATGGCAAAAATCAATGAATATTGTAAATGCACAAACAGTAATATCTCCACATTGCAAGGTGCAATTCTGAAATTTTTTGCTTTTTCCTGTTAATCCTAGCATGATAAAGAAGATTCAAAGAGAGTGAGATGCCAGCTCCTTTCATTCAGTCAGTAGCTTCAAACATTTCTGGTATATGAAAAACATGTTTTTCAATGGCAAAAATCAATGAATATTGTAAATGCACAAACAGTAATATCTCCACATTGCACGGTGCAATTCTGAAATTTTTAGCTTTTTCCTGTTAATCCTAGCATGATAAAGAAGATTCAAAGAGAGTGAGATGCCAGCTCCTTTCATTCAGTCAGTAGCTTCAAACATTTCTGGTATATGAAAAACATGTTTTTCAATGGCAAAAATCAATGAATATTGTAAATGCACAAACAGTAATATCTCCACATTGCAAGGTGCAATTCTGAAATTTTTTGCTTTTTCCTGCTAATCCTAGCATGATAAAGAAGATTCAAAGAGAGTGAGATGCCAGCTCCTTTCATTCAGTCAGTAGCTTCAAACATTTCTGGTATATGAAAAACATGTTTTTCAATGGCAAAAATCAATGAATATTGTAAATGCACAAACAGTAATATCTCCACATTGCACGGTGCAATTCTGAAATTTTTAGCTTTTTCCTGTTAATCCTAGCATGATAAAGAAGATTCAAAGAGAGTGAGATGCCAGCTCCTTTCATTCAGTCAGTAGCTTCAAACATTTCTGGTATATGAAAAACATGTTTTTCAATGGCAAAAATCAATGAATATTGTAAATGCACAAACAGTAATATCTCCACATTGCAAGGTGCAATTCTGAAATTTTTTGCTTTTTCCTGTTAATCCTAGCATGATAAAGAAGATTCAAAGAGAGTGAGATGCCAGCTCCTTTCATTCAGTCAGTAGCTTCAAACATTTCTGGTATATGAAAAACATGTTTTTCAATGGCAAAAATCAATGAATATTGTAAATGCACAAACAGTAATATCTCCACATTGCAAGGTGCAATTCTGAAATTTTTTGCTTTTTCCTGTTAATCCTAGCATGATAAAGAAGATTCAAAGAGAGTGAGATGCCAGCTCCTTTCATTCAGTCAGTAGCTTCAAACATTTCTGGTATATGAAAAACATGTTTTTCAATGGCAAAAATCAATGAATATTGTAAATGCACAAACAGTAATATCTCCACATTGCACGGTGCAATTCTGAAATTTTTAGCTTTTTCCTGTTAATCCTAGCATGATAAAGAAGATTCAAAGAGAGTGAGATGCCAGCTCCTTTCATTCAGTCAGTAGCTTCAAACATTTCTGGTATATGAAAAACATGTTTTTCAATGGCAAAAATCAATGAATATTGTAAATGCACAAACAGTAATATCTCCACATTGCAAGGTGCAATTCTGAAATTTTTTGCTTTTTCCTGCTAATCCTAGCATGATAAAGAAGATTCAAAGAGAGTGAGATGCCAGCTCCTTTCATTCAGTCAGTAGCTTCAAACATTTCTGGTATATGAAAAACGTTTTTCAATGGCAAAAATCAATGAATATTGTAAATGCACAAACAGTAATATCTCCACATTGCAAGGTGCAATTCTGAAATTTTTTGCTTTTTCCTGTTAATCCTAGCATGATAAAGAAGATTCAAAGAGAGTGAGATGCCAGCTCCTTTCATTCAGTCAGTAGCTTCAAACATTTCTGGTATATGAAAAACATGTTTTTCAATGGCAAAAATCAATGAATATTGTAAATGCACAAACAGTAATATCTCCACATTGCACGGTGCAATTCTGAAATTTTTAGCTTTTTCCTGTTAATCCTAGCATGATAAAGAAGATTCAAAGAGAGTGAGATGCCAGCTCCTTTCATTCAGTCAGTAGCTTCAAACATTTCTGGTATATGAAAAACATGTTTTTCAATGGCAAAAATCAATGAATATTGTAAATGCACAAACAGTAATATCTCCACATTGCAAGGTGCAATTCTGAAATTTTTTGCTTTTTCCTGCTAATCCTAGCATGATAAAGAAGATTCAAAGAGAGTGAGATGCCAGCTCCTTTCATTCAGTCAGTAGCTTCAAACATTTCTGGTATATGAAAAACATGTTTTTCAATGGCAAAAATCAATGAATATTGTAAATGCACAAACAGTAATATCTCCACATTGCACGGTGCAATTCTGAAATTTTTAGCTTTTTCCTGTTAATCCTAGCATGATAAAGAAGATTCAAAGAGAGTGAGATGCCAGCTCCTTTCATTCAGTCAGTAGCTTCAAACATTTCTGGTATATGAAAAACATGTTTTTCAATGGCAAAAATCAATGAATATTGTAAATGCACAAACAGTAATATCTCCACATTGCAAGGTGCAATTCTGAAATTTTTTGCTTTTTCCTGTTAATCCTAGCATGATAAAGAAGATTCAAAGAGAGTGAGATGCCAGCTCCTTTCATTCAGTCAGTAGCTTCAAACATTTCTGGTATATGAAAAACATGTTTTTCAATGGCAAAAATCAATGAATATTGTAAATGCACAAACAGTAATATCTCCACATTGCAAGGTGCAATTCTGAAATTTTTTGCTTTTTCCTGCTAATCCTAGCATGATAAAGAAGATTCAAAGAGAGTGAGATGCCAGCTCCTTTCATTCAGTCAGTAGCTTCAAACATTTCTGGTATATGAAAAACATGTTTTTCAATGGCAAAAATCAATGAATATTGTAAATGCACAAACAGTAATATCTCCACATTGCACGGTGCAATTCTGAAATTTTTAGCTTTTTCCTGTTAATCCTAGCATGATAAAGAAGATTCAAAGAGAGTGAGATGTCAGCTCCTTTCATTCAGTCAGTAGCTTCAAACATTTCTGGTATATGAAAAACATGTTTTTCAATGGCAAAAATCAATGAATATTGTAAATGCACAAACAGTAATATCTCCACATTGCAAGGTGCAATTCTGAAATTTTTTGCTTTTTCCTGCTAATCCTAGCATGATAAAGAAGATTCAAAGAGAGTGAGATGCCAGCTCCTTTCATTCAGTCAGTAGCTTCAAACATTTCTGGTATATGAAAAACATGTTTTTCAATGGCAAAAATCAATGAATATTGTAAATGCACAAACAGTAATTTCTCCACATTGCAAGGTGCAATTCTGAAATTTTTTGCTTTTTCCTGCTCCTCTTAGCATGATAAAGAAGATTCAAAGAGAGTGAGATGCCAGCTCCTTTCATTCAGTCAGTAGCTTCAAACATTTCTGGTATATGAATAATGATGTTTTTCAATGGCAAAAATCAATGAATATTGTAAATGCACAAACAGTAATTTCTCCGCATTGCAAGGTGCAATTCTGAAATTTTTAGCTTTTTCCTGTTAATCCTAGCATGATAAAGAAGATTCAAAGAGAGTGAGATGCCAGCTCCTTTCATTCAGTCAGTAGCTTCAAACATTTCTGGTATATGAAAAACGTTTTTCAATGGCAAAAATCAATGAATATTGTAAATGCACAAACAGTAATATCTCCACATTGCAAGGTGCAATTCTGAAATTTTTTGCTTTTTCCTGTTAATCCTAGCATGATAAAGAAGATTCAAAGAGAGTGAGATGCCAGCTCCTTTCATTCAGTCAGTAGCTTCAAACATTTCTGGTATATGAAAAACATGTTTTTCAATGGCAAAAATCAATGAATATTGTAAATGCACAAACAGTAATATCTCCACATTGCACGGTGCAATTCTGAAATTTTTAGCTTTTTCCTGTTAATCCTAGCATGATAAAGAAGATTCAAAGAGAGTGAGATGCCAGCTCCTTTCATTCAGTCAGTAGCTTCAAACATTTCTGGTATATGAAAAACATGTTTTTCAATGGCAAAAATCAATGAATATTGTAAATGCACAAACAGTAATATCTCCACATTGCAAGGTGCAATTCTGAAATTTTTTGCTTTTTCCTGCTAATCCTAGCATGATAAAGAAGATTCAAAGAGAGTGAGATGCCAGCTCCTTTCATTCAGTCAGTAGCTTCAAACATTTCTGGTATATGAAAAACATGTTTTTCAATGGCAAAAATCAATGAATATTGTAAATGCACAAACAGTAATATCTCCACATTGCACGGTGCAATTCTGAAATTTTTAGCTTTTTCCTGTTAATCCTAGCATGATAAAGAAGATTCAAAGAGAGTGAGATGCCAGCTCCTTTCATTCAGTCAGTAGCTTCAAACATTTCTGGTATATGAAAAACATGTTTTTCAATGGCAAAAATCAATGAATATTGTAAATGCACAAACAGTAATATCTCCACATTGCAAGGTGCAATTCTGAAATTTTTTGCTTTTTCCTGTTAATCCTAGCATGATAAAGAAGATTCAAAGAGAGTGAGATGCCAGCTCCTTTCATTCAGTCAGTAGCTTCAAACATTTCTGGTATATGAAAAACATGTTTTTCAATGGCAAAAATCAATGAATATTGTAAATGCACAAACAGTAATATCTCCACATTGCAAGGTGCAATTCTGAAATTTTTTGCTTTTTCCTGTTAATCCTAGCATGATAAAGAAGATTCAAAGAGAGTGAGATGCCAGCTCCTTTCATTCAGTCAGTAGCTTCAAACATTTCTGGTATATGAAAAACATGTTTTTCAATGGCAAAAATCAATGAATATTGTAAATGCACAAACAGTAATATCTCCACATTGCACGGTGCAATTCTGAAATTTTTAGCTTTTTCCTGTTAATCCTAGCATGATAAAGAAGATTCAAAGAGAGTGAGATGCCAGCTCCTTTCATTCAGTCAGTAGCTTCAAACATTTCTGGTATATGAAAAACATGTTTTTCAATGGCAAAAATCAATGAATATTGTAAATGCACAAACAGTAATATCTCCACATTGCAAGGTGCAATTCTGAAATTTTTTGCTTTTTCCTGCTAATCCTAGCATGATAAAGAAGATTCAAAGAGAGTGAGATGCCAGCTCCTTTCATTCAGTCAGTAGCTTCAAACATTTCTGGTATATGAAAAACATGTTTTTCAATGGCAAAAATCAATGAATATTGTAAATGCACAAACAGTAATATCTCCACATTGCACGGTGCAATTCTGAAATTTTTAGCTTTTTCCTGTTAATCCTAGCATGATAAAGAAGATTCAAAGAGAGTGAGATGCCAGCTCCTTTCATTCAGTCAGTAGCTTCAAACATTTCTGGTATATGAAAAACATGTTTTTCAATGGCAAAAATCAATGAATATTGTAAATGCACAAACAGTAATATCTCCACATTGCAAGGTGCAATTCTGAAATTTTTTGCTTTTTCCTGTTAATCCTAGCATGATAAAGAAGATTCAAAGAGAGTGAGATGCCAGCTCCTTTCATTCAGTCAGTAGCTTCAAACATTTCTGGTATATGAAAAACATGTTTTTCAATGGCAAAAATCAATGAATATTGTAAATGCACAAACAGTAATATCTCCACATTGCAAGGTGCAATTCTGAAGTTTTTTGCTTTTTCCTGCTAATCCTAGCATGATAAAGAAGATTCAAAGAGAGTGAGATGCCAGCTCCTTTCATTCAGTCAGTAGCTTCAAACATTTCTGGTATATGAAAAACATGTTTTTCAATGGCAAAAATCAATGAATATTGTAAATGCACAAACAGTAATATCTCCACATTGCACGGTGCAATTCTGAAATTTTTAGCTTTTTCCTGTTAATCCTAGCATGATAAAGAAGATTCAAAGAGAGTGAGATGCCAGCTCCTTTCATTCAGTCAGTAGCTTCAAACATTTCTGGTATATGAAAAACATGTTTTTCAATGGCAAAAATCAATGAATATTGTAAATGCACAAACAGTAATATCTCCACATTGCAAGGTGCAATTCTGAAATTTTTTGCTTTTTCCTGTTAATCCTAGCATGATAAAGAAGATTCAAAGAGAGTGAGATGCCAGCTCCTTTCATTCAGTCAGTAGCTTCAAACATTTCTGGTATATGAAAAACATGTTTTTCAATGGCAAAAATCAATGAATATTGTAAATGCACAAACAGTAATATCTCCACATTGCAAGGTGCAATTCTGAAATTTTTTGCTTTTTCCTGCTAATCCTAGCATGATAAAGAAGATTCAAAGAGAGTGAGATGCCAGCTCCTTTCATTCAGTCAGTAGCTTCAAACATTTCTGGTATATGAAAAACATGTTTTTCA
>NW_027368212.1:0-51521 GCF_046119375.1 Phyllobates terribilis
CATTGATTTTTGCCATTGAAAAACATGTTTTTCATATACCAGAAATGTTTGAAGCTACTGACTGAATGAAAGGAGCTGGCATCTCACTCTCTTTGAATCTTCTTTATCATGCTAGGATTAACAGGAAAAAGCAAAAAATTTCAGAATTGCACCTTGCAATGTGGAGATATTACTGTTTGTGCATTTACAATATTCATTGATATTTGCCATTGAAAAACGTCCAGAAATGTTTGAAGCTACTGACTGAATGAAAGGAGCTGGATCTCACTCTCTTTGAATCTTCTTTATCATGCTAGGATTAGCAGGAAAAAGCAAAAAATTTCAGAATTGCACCTTGCAATGTGGAGATATTACTGTTTGTGCATTTACAATATTCATTGATTTTTGCCATTGAAAAACGTCCAGAAATGTTTGAAGCTACTGACTGAATGAAAGGAGCTGGCATCTCACTCTCTTTGAATCTTCTTTATCATGCTAGGATTAGCAGGAAAAAGCAAAAAATTTCAGAATTGCACCTTGCAATGTGGAGATATTACTGTTTGTGCATTTACAATATTCATTGATTTTTGCCATTGAAAAACATCATGTTATTCATATACCAGAAATGTTTGAAGCTACTGACTGAATGAAAGGAGCTGGCATCTCACTCTCTTTGAATCTTCTTTATCATGCTAGGATTAACAGGAAAAAGCAAAAAATTTCAGAATTGCACCTTGCAATGTGGAGATATTACTGTTTGTGCATTTACAATATTCATTGATTTTTGCCATTGAAAAACGTCCAGAAATGTTTGAAGCTACTGACTGAATGAAAGGAGCTGGCATCTCACTCTCTTTGAATCTTCTTTATCATGCTAGGATTAGCAGGAAAAAGCAAAAAATTTCAGAATTGCACCTTGCAATGTGGAGATATTACTGTTTGTGCATTTACAATATTCATTGATTTTTGCCATTGAAAAACATGTTTTTCATATACCAGAAATGTTTGAAGCTATTGACTGAATGAAAGGAGCTGGCATCTCACTCTCTTTGAATCTTCTTTATCATGCTAGGATTAGCAGGAAAAAGCAAAAAATTTCAGAATTGCACCTTGCAATGTGGAGATATTACTGTTTGTGCATTTACAATATTCATTGATTTTTGCCATTGAAAAACATGTTTTTCATATACCAGAAATGTTTGAAGCTACTGACTGAATGAAAGGAGCTGGCATCTCACTCTCTTTGAATCTTCTTTATCATGCTAGGATTAGCAGGAAAAAGCAAAAAATTTCAGAATTGCACCTTGCAATGTGGAGATATTACTGTTTGTGCATTTACAATATTCATTGATTTTTGCCATTGAAAAACATGTTTTTCATATACCAGAAATGTTTGAAGCTACTGACTGAATGAAAGGAGCTGGCATCTCACTCTCTTTGAATCTTCTTTATCATGCTAGGATTAGCAGGAAAAAGCAAAAAATTTCAGAATTGCACCTTGCAATGTGGAGATATTACTGTTTGTGCATTTACAATATTCATTGATTTTTGCCATTGAAAAACGTCCAGAAATGTTTGAAGCTACTGACTGAATGAAAGGAGCTGGCATCTCACGCTCTTTGAATCTTCTTTATCATGCTAGTATTAGCAGGAAAAAGCAAAAAATTTCAGAATTGCACCTTGCAATGTGGAGATATTACTGTTTGTGCATTTACAATATTCATTGATTTTTGCCATTGAAAAACATGTTTTTCATATACCAGAAATGTTTGAAGCTACTGACTGAATGAAAGGAGCTGGCATCTCACTCTCTTTGAATCTTCTTTATCCTGCTAGGATTAGCAGGAAAAAGCAAAAAATTTCAGAATTGCACCTTGCAATGTGGAGATATTACTGTTTGTGCATTTACAATATTCATTGATTTTTGCCAATGAAAAACGTCCAGAAATGTTTGAAGCTACTGACTGAATGAAAGGAGCTGGCATCTCACTCTCTTTGAATCTTCTTTATCATGCTAGGATTAGCAGGAAAAAGCAAAAAATTTCAGAATTGCACCTTGCAATGTGGAGATATTACTGTTTGTGCATTTACAATATTCATTGATTTTTGCCATTGAAAAACATGTTTTTCATATACCAGAAATGTTTGAAGCTACTGACTGAATGAAAGGAGCTGGCATCTCACTCTCTTTGAATCTTCTTTATCATGCTAGGATTAGCAGGAAAAAGCAAAAAATTTCAGAATTGCACCTTGCAATGTGGAGATATTACTGTTTGTGCATTTACAATATTCATTGATTTTTGCCATTGAAAAACATGTTTTTCATATACCAGAAATGTTTGAAGCTACTGACTGAATGAAAGGAGCTGGCATCTCACTCTCTTTGAATCTTCTTTATCATGCTAGGATTAACAGGAAAAAGCAAAAAATTTCAGAATTGCACCTTGCAATGTGGAGATATTACTGTTTGTGCATTTACAATATTCATTGATTTTTGCCATTGAAAAACGTCCAGAAATGTTTGAAGCTACTGACTGAATGAAAGGAGCTGGCATCTCACTCTCTTTGAATCTTTATCATGCTAGGATTAGCAGGAAAAAGCAAAAAATTTCAGAATTGCACCTTGCAATGTGGAGATATTACTGTTTGTGCATTTACAATATTCATTGATTTTTGCCATTGAAAAACAAGTTTTTCATATACCAGAAATGTTTGAAGCTACTGACTGAATGAAAGTAGCTGGCATCTCACTCTCTTTGAATCTTCTTTATCATGCTAGGATTAGCAGGAAAAAGCAAAAAATTTCAGAATTGCACCTTGCAATGTGGAGATATTACTGTTTGTGCATTTACAATATTCATTGATTTTTGCCATTGAAAAACATGTTTTTCATATACCAGAAATGTTTGAAGCTACTGACTGAATGAAAGGAGCTGGCATCTCACTCTCTTTGAATCTTCTTTATCATGCTAGGATTAGCAGGAAAAAGCAAAAAATTTCAGAATTGCACCTTGCAATGTGGAGATATTACTGTTTGTGCATTTACAATATTCATTGATTTTTGCCATTGAAAAACATGTTTTTCATATACCAGAAATGTTTGAAGCTACTGACTGAATGAAAGGAGCTGGCATCTCACTCTCTTTGAATCTTCTTTATCATGCTAGGATTAGCAGGAAAAAGCAAAAAATTTCAGAATTGCACCTTGCAATGTGGAGATATTACTGTTTGTGCATTTACAATATTCATTGATTTTTGCCATTGAAAAACATGTTTTTCATATACCAGAAATGTTTGAAGCTACTGACTGAATGAAAGGAGCTGGCATCTCACTCTCTTTGAATCTTCTTTAACATGCTAGGATTAGCAGGAAAAAGCAAAAAATTTCAGAATTGCACCTTGCAATGTGGAGATATTACTGTTTGTGCATTTACAATATTCATTGATTTTTGCCATTGAAAAACATGTTTTTCATATACCAGAAATGTTTGAAGCTACTGACTGAATGAAAGGAGCTGGCATCTCACTCTCTTTGAATCTTCTTTATCATGCTAGGATTAGCAGGAAAAAGCAAAAAATTTCAGAATTGCACCTTGCAATGTGGAGATATTACTGTTTGTGCATTTACAATATTCATTGATTTTTGCCATTGAAAAACATGTTTTTCATATACCAGAAATGTTTGAAGCTACTGACTGAATGAAAGGAGCTGGCATCTCACTCTCTTTGAATCTTCTTTATCATGCTAGGATTAGCAGGAAAAAGCAAAAAATTTCAGAATTGCACCTTGCAATGTGGAGATATTACTGTTTGTGCATTTACAATATTCATTGATTTTTGCCATTGAAAAACATGTTTTTCATATACCAGAAATGTTTGAAGCTACTGACTGAATGAAAGGAGCTGGCATCTCACTCTCTTTGAATCTTCTTTATCATGCTAGGATTAACAGGAAAAGCAAAAAATTTCAGAATTGCACCTTGCAATGTGGAGATATTACTGTTTGTGCATTTACAATATTCATTGATTTTTGCCATTGAAAAACGTCCAGAAATGTTTGAAGCTACTGACTGAATGAAAGGAGCTGGCATCTCACTCTCTTTGAATCTTCTTTATCATGCTAGGATTAGCAGGAAAAAGCAAAAAATTTCAGAATTACACCTTGCAATGTGGAGATATTACTGTTTGTGCATTTACAATATTCATTGATTTTTGCCATTGAAAAACATGTTTTTCATATACCAGAAATGTTTGAAGCTACTGACTGAATGAAAGGAGCTGGCATCTCACTCTCTTTGAATCTTCTTTATCATGCTAGGATTAGCAGGAAAAAGCAAAAAATTTCAGAATTGCACCTTGCAATGTGGAGATATTACTGTTTGTGCATTTACAATATTCATTGATTTTTGCCATTGAAAAACATGTTTTTCATATACCAGAAATGTTTGAAGCTACTGACTGAATGAAAGGAGCTGGCATCTCACTCTCTTTGAATCTTTTTATCATGCTAGGATTAGCAGGAAAAAGCAAAAAATTTCAGAATTGCACCTTGCAATGTGGAGATATTACTGTTTGTGCATTTACAATATTCATTGATTTTTGCCATTGAAAAACGTCCAGAAATGTTTGAAGCCACTGACTGAATGAAAGGAGCTGGCATCTCTCTTTGAATCTTCTTTATCATGCTAGGATTAGCAGGAAAAAGCAAAAAATTTCAGAATTGCACCTTGCAATGTGGAGATATTACTGTTTGTGCATTTACAATATTCATTGATTTTTGCCATTGAAAAACGTCCAGAAAAGTTTGAAGCTACTGACTGAATGAAAGGAGCTGGCATCTCACTCTCTTTGAATCTTCTTTATCATGCTAGGATTAGCAGGAAAAAGCAAAAAATTTCAGAATTGCACCTTGCAATGTGGAGATATTACTGTTTGTGCATTTACAATATTCATTGATTTTTGACATTGAAAAACATCATGTTATTCATATACCAGAAATGTTTGAAGCTACTGACTGAATGAAAGGAGCTGGCATCTCACTCTCTTTGAATCTTCTTTATCATGCTAGGATTAACAGGAAAAAGCAAAAAATTTCAGAATTGCACCTTGCAATGTGGAGATATTACTGTTTGTGCATTTACAATATTCATTGATTTTTGCCATTGAAAAACGTCCAGAAATGTTTGAAGCTACTGACTGAATGAAAGGAGCTGGCATCTCACTCTCTTTGAATCTTCTTTATCATGCTAGGATTAACAGGAAAAAGCAAAAAATTTCAGAATTGCACCTTGCAATGTGGAGATATTACTGTTTGTGCATTTACAATATTCATTGATTTTTGCCATTGAAAAACGTCCAGAAATGTTTGAAGCTACTGACTGAATGAAAGGAGCTGGCATCTCACTCTCTTTGAATCTTCTTTATCATGCTAGGATTAGCAGGAAAAAGCAAAAAATTTCAGAATTGCACCTTGCAATGTGGAGATATTACTGTTTGTGCATTTACAATATTCATTGATTTTTGCCATTGAAAAACCATGTTATTCATATACCAGAAATGTTTGAAGCTACTGACTGAATGAAAGGAGCTGGCATCTCACTCTCTTTGAATCTTCTTTATCATGCTAGGATTAACAGGAAAAAGCAAAAAATTTCAGAATTGCACCTTGCAATGTGGAGATATTACTGTTTGTGCATTTACAATATTCATTGATTTTTGCCATTGAAAAACGTCCAGAAATGTTTGAAGCTACTGACTGAATGAAAGGAGCTGGCATCTCACTCTCTTTGAATCTTCTTTATCATGCTAGGATTAGCAGGAAAAAGCAAAAAATTTCAGAATTGCACCTTGCAATGTGGAAATATTACTGTTTGTGCATTTACAATATTCATTGATTTTTGCCATTGAAAAACATGTTTTTCATATACCAGAAATGTTTGAAGCTACTGACTGAATGAAAGGAGCTGGCATCTCACTCTCTTTGAATCTTCTTTATCATGCTAGGATTAGCAGGAAAAAGCAAAAAATTTCAGAATTGCACCTTGCAATGTGGAGATATTACTGTTTGTGCATTTACAATATTCATTGATTTTTGCCATTGAAAAACGTTTTTCATATACCAGAAATGTTTGAAGCTACTGACTGAATGAAAGGAGCTGGCATCTCACTCTCTTTGAATCTTCTTTATCATGCTAGGATTAGCAGGAAAAAGCAAAAAATTTCAGAATTGCACCTTGCAATGTGGAGATATTACTGTTTGTGCATTTACAATATTCATTGATTTTTGCCATTGAAAAACGTCCAGAAATGTTTGAAGCTACTGACTGAATGAAAGGAGCTGGCATCTCACTCTCTTTGAATCTTCTTTATCATGCTAGGATTAGCAGGAAAAAGCAAAAAATTTCAGAATTGCACCTTGCAATGTGGAGATATTACTGTTTGTGCATTTTCAATATTCATTGATTTTTGCCATTGAAAAACATGTTTTTCATATACCAGAAATGTTTGAAGCTACTGACTGAATGAAAGGAGCTGGCATCTCACTCTCTTTGAATCTTCTTTATCCTGCTAGGATTAGCAGGAAAAAGCAAAAAATTTCAGAATTGCACCTTGCAATGTGGAGATATTACTGTTTGTGCATTTACAATATTCATTGATTTTTGCCATTGAAAAACGTCCAGAAATGTTTGAAGCTACTGACTGAATGAAAGGAGCTGGCATCTCACTCTCTTTGAATCTTCTTTATCATGCTAGGATTAGCAGGAAAAAGCAAAAAATTTCAGAATTGCACCTTGCAATGTGGAAATATTACTGTTTGTGCATTTACAATATTCATTGATTTTTGCCATTGAAAAACATGTTTTTATATACCAGAAATGTTTGAAGCTACTGACTGAATGAAAGGAGCTGGCATCTCACTCTCTTTGAATCTTCTTTATCATGCTAGGATTAGCAGGAAAAAGCAAAAAATTTCAGAATTGCACCTTGCAATGTGGAGATATTACTGTTTGTGCATTTACAATATTCATTGATTTTTGCCATTGAAAAACGTTTTTCATATACCAGAAATGTTTGAAGCTACTGACTGAATGAAAGGAGCTGGCATCTCACTCTCTTTGAATCTTCTTTATCATGCTAGGATTAGCAGGAAAAAGCAAAAAATTTCAGAATTGCACCTTGCAATGTGGAGATATTACTGTTTGTGCATTTACAATATTCATTGATTTTTGCCATTGAAAAACGTCCAGAAATGTTTGAAGCTACTGACTGAATGAAAGGAGCTGGCATCTCACTCTCTTTGAATCTTCTTTATCATGCTAGGATTAGCAGGAAAAAGCAAAAAATTTCAGAATTGCACCTTGCAATGTGGAGATATTACTGTTTGTGCATTTTCAATATTCATTGATTTTTGCCATTGAAAAACATGTTTTTCATATACCAGAAATGTTTGAAGCTACTGACTGAATGAAAGGAGCTGGCATCTCACTCTCTTTGAATCTTCTTTATCATGCTAGGATTAACAGGAAAAAGCAAAAAATTTCAGAATTGCACCTTGCAATGTGGAGATATTACTGTTTGTGCATTTACAATATTCATTGATATTTGCCATTGAAAAACGTCCAGAAATGTTTGAAGCTACTGACTGAATGAAAGGAGCTGGATCTCACTCTCTTTGAATCTTCTTTATCATGCTAGGATTAGCAGGAAAAAGCAAAAAATTTCAGAATTGCACCTTGCAATGTGGAGATATTACTGTTTGTGCATTTACAATATTCATTGATTTTTGCCATTGAAAAACGTCCAGAAATGTTTGAAGCTACTGACTGAATGAAAGGAGCTGGCATCTCACTCTCTTTGAATCTTCTTTATCATGCTAGGATTAGCAGGAAAAAGCAAAAAATTTCAGAATTGCACCTTGCAATGTGGAGATATTACTGTTTGTGCATTTACAATATTCATTGATTTTTGCCATTGAAAAACATCATGTTATTCATATACCAGAAATGTTTGAAGCTACTGACTGAATGAAAGGAGCTGGCATCTCACTCTCTTTGAATCTTCTTTATCATGCTAGGATTAACAGGAAAAAGCAAAAAATTTCAGAATTGCACCTTGCAATGTGGAGATATTACTGTTTGTGCATTTACAATATTCATTGATTTTTGCCATTGAAAAACGTCCAGAAATGTTTGAAGCTACTGACTGAATGAAAGGAGCTGGCATCTCACTCTCTTTGAATCTTCTTTATCATGCTAGGATTAGCAGGAAAAAGCAAAAAATTTCAGAATTGCACCTTGCAATGTGGAGATATTACTGTTTGTGCATTTACAATATTCATTGATTTTTGCCATTGAAAAACATGTTTTTCATATACCAGAAATGTTTGAAGCTATTGACTGAATGAAAGGAGCTGGCATCTCACTCTCTTTGAATCTTCTTTATCATGCTAGGATTAGCAGGAAAAAGCAAAAAATTTCAGAATTGCACCTTGCAATGTGGAGATATTACTGTTTGTGCATTTACAATATTCATTGATTTTTGCCATTGAAAAACATGTTTTTCATATACCAGAAATGTTTGAAGCTACTGACTGAATGAAAGGAGCTGGCATCTCACTCTCTTTGAATCTTCTTTATCATGCTAGGATTAGCAGGAAAAAGCAAAAAATTTCAGAATTGCACCTTGCAATGTGGAGATATTACTGTTTGTGCATTTACAATATTCATTGATTTTTGCCATTGAAAAACATGTTTTTCATATACCAGAAATGTTTGAAGCTACTGACTGAATGAAAGGAGCTGGCATCTCACTCTCTTTGAATCTTCTTTATCATGCTAGGATTAGCAGGAAAAAGCAAAAAATTTCAGAATTGCACCTTGCAATGTGGAGATATTACTGTTTGTGCATTTACAATATTCATTGATTTTTGCCATTGAAAAACGTCCAGAAATGTTTGAAGCTACTGACTGAATGAAAGGAGCTGGCATCTCACGCTCTTTGAATCTTCTTTATCATGCTAGTATTAGCAGGAAAAAGCAAAAAATTTCAGAATTGCACCTTGCAATGTGGAGATATTACTGTTTGTGCATTTACAATATTCATTGATTTTTGCCATTGAAAAACATGTTTTTCATATACCAGAAATGTTTGAAGCTACTGACTGAATGAAAGGAGCTGGCATCTCACTCTCTTTGAATCTTCTTTATCCTGCTAGGATTAGCAGGAAAAAGCAAAAAATTTCAGAATTGCACCTTGCAATGTGGAGATATTACTGTTTGTGCATTTACAATATTCATTGATTTTTGCCAATGAAAAACGTCCAGAAATGTTTGAAGCTACTGACTGAATGAAAGGAGCTGGCATCTCACTCTCTTTGAATCTTCTTTATCATGCTAGGATTAGCAGGAAAAAGCAAAAAATTTCAGAATTGCACCTTGCAATGTGGAGATATTACTGTTTGTGCATTTACAATATTCATTGATTTTTGCCATTGAAAAACGTCCAGAAATGTTTGAAGCTACTGACTGAATGAAAGGAGCTGGCATCTCACTCTCTTTGAATCTTCTTTATCATGCTAGGATTAGCAGGAAAAAGCAAAAAATTTCAGAATTGCACCTTGCAATGTGGAGATATTACTGTTTGTGCATTTACAATATTCATTGATTTTTGCCATTGAAAAACATCATGTTATTCATATACCAGAAATGTTTGAAGCTACTGACTGAATGAAAGGAGCTGGCATCTCACTCTCTTTGAATCTTCTTTATCATGCTAGGATTAACAGGAAAAAGCAAAAAATTTCAGAATTGCACCTTGCAATGTGGAGATATTACTGTTTGTGCATTTACAATATTCATTGATTTTTGCCATTGAAAAACGTCCAGAAATGTTTGAAGCTACTGACTGAATGAAAGGAGCTGGCATCTCACTCTCTTTGAATCTTCTTTATCATGCTAGGATTAGCAGGAAAAAGCAAAAAATTTCAGAATTGCACCTTGCAATGTGGAAATATTACTGTTTGTGCATTTACAATATTCATTGATTTTTGCCATTGAAAAACATGTTTTTCATATACCAGAAATGTTTGAAGCTACTGACTGAATGAAAGGAGCTGGCATCTCACTCTCTTTGAATCTTCTTTATCATGCTAGGATTAGCAGGAAAAAGCAAAAAATTTCAGAATTGCACCTTGCAATGTGGAGATATTACTGTTTGTGCATTTACAATATTCATTGATTTTTGCCATTGAAAAACATGTTTTTCATATACCAGAAATGTTTGAAGCTACTGACTGAATGAAAGGAGCTGGCATCTCACTCTCTTTGAATCTTCTTTATCATGCTAGGATTAACAGGAAAAAGCAAAAAATTTCAGAATTGCACCTTGCAATGTGGAGATATTACTGTTTGTGCATTTACAATATTCATTGATTTTTGCCATTGAAAAACATGTTTTTCATATACCAGAAATGTTTGAAGCTACTGACTGAATGAAAGGAGCTGGCATCTCACTCTGAATCTTCTTTATCATGCTAGGATTAGCAGGAAAAAGCAAAAAATTTCAGAATTGCACCTTGCAATGTGGAGATATTACTGTTTGTGCATTTACAATATTCATTGATTTTTGCCATTGAAAAACATGTTTTTCATATACCAGAAATGTTTGAAGCTACTGACTGAATGAAAGGAGCTGGCATCTCACTCTCTTTGAATCTTCTTTATCATGCTAGGATTAGCAGGAAAAAGCAAAAAATTTCAGAATTGCACCTTGCAATGTGGAGATATTACTGTTTGTGCATTTACAATATTCATTGATTTTTGCCATTGAAAAACATGTTTTTCATATACCAGAAATGTTTGAAGCTACTGACTGAATGAAAGGAGCTGGCATCTCACTCTCTTTGAATCTTCTTTATCATGCTAGGATTAACAGGAAAAAGCAAAAAATTTCAGAATTGCACCTTGCAATGTGGAGATATTACTGTTTGTGCATTTACAATATTCATTGATTTTTGCCATTGAAAAACGTCCAGAAATGTTTAAAGCTACTGACTGAATGAAAGGAGCTGGCATCTCACTCTCTTTGAATCTTCTTTATCATGCTAGGATTAGCAGGAAAAAGCAAAAAATTTCAGAATTGCACCTTGCAATGTGGAGATATTACTGTTTGTGCATTTACAATATTCATTGATTTTTGCCATTGAAAAACATGTTTTTCATATACCAGAAATGTTTGAAGCTACTGACTGAATGAAAGGAGCTGGCATCTCACTCTCTTTGAATCTTCTTTATCCTGCTAGGATTAGCAGGAAAAAGCAAAAAATTTCAGAATTGCACCTTGCAATGTGGAGATATTACTGTTTGTGCATTTACAATATTCATTGATTTTTGCCATTGAAAAACGTCCAGAAATGTTTGAAGCTACTGACTGAATGAAAGGAGCTGGCATCTCACTCTCTTTGAATCTTCTTTATCATGCTAGGATTAGCAGGAAAAAGCAAAAAATTTCAGAATTGCACCTTGCAATGTGGAGATATTACTGTTTGTGCATTTACAATATTCATTGATTTTTGCCATTGAAAAACGTCCAGAAATGTTTGAAGCTACTGACTGAATGAAAGGAGCTGGCATCTCACTCTCTTTGAATCTTCTTTATCATGCTAGGATTAGCAGGAAAAAGCAAAAAATTTCAGAATTGCACCTTTCAATGTGGAGATATTACTGTTTGTGCATTTACAATATTCATTGATTTTTGCCATTGAAAAACATCATGTTATTCATATACCAGAAATATTTGAAGCTACTGACTGAATGAAAGGAGCTGGCATCTCACTCTCTTTGAATCTTCTTTATCATGCTAGGATTAACAGGAAAAAGCAAAAAATTTCAGAATTGCACCTTGCAATGTGGAGATATTACTGTTTGTGCATTTACAATATTCATTGATTTTTGCCATTGAAAAACGTCCAGAAATGTTTGAAGCTACTGACTGAATGAAAGGAGCTGGCATCTCACTCTCTTTGAATCTTCTTTATCATGCTAGGATTAGCAGGAAAAAGCAAAAAATTTCAGAATTGCACCTTGCAATGTGGAGATATTACTGTTTGTGCATTTACAATATTCATTGATTTTTGCCATTGAAAAACGTCCAGAAATGTTTGAAGCTACTGACTGAATGAAAGGAGCTGGCATCTCACTCTCTTTGAATCTTCTTTATCATGCTAGGATTAGCAGGAAAAAGCAAAAAATTTCAGAATTGCACCTTTCAATGTGGAGATATTACTGTTTGTGCATTTACAATATTCATTGATTTTTGCCATTGAAAAACATCATGTTATTCATATACCAGAAATGTTTGAAGCTACTGACTGAATGAAAGGAGCTGGCATCTCACTCTCTTTGAATCTTCTTTATCATGCTAGGATTAACAGGAAAAAGCAAAAAATTTCAGAATTGCACCTTGCAATGTGGAGATATTACTGTTTGTGCATTTACAATATTCATTGATTTTTGCCATTGAAAAACGTCCAGAAATGTTTGAAGCTACTGACTGAATGAAAGGAGCTGGCATCTCACTCTCTTTGAATCTTCTTTATCATGCTAGGATTAGCAGGAAAAAGCAAAAAATTTCAGAATTGCACCTTGCAATGTGGAAATATTACTGTTTGTGCATTTACAATATTCATTGATTTTTGCCATTGAAAAACATGTTTTTCATATACCAGAAATGTTTGAAGCTACTGACTGAATGAAAGGAGCTGGCATCTCACTCTCTTTGAATCTTCTTTATCATGCTAGGATTAGCAGGAAAAAGCGAAAAATTTCAGAATTGCACCTTGCAATGTGGAGATATTACTGTTTGTGCATTTACAATATTCATTGATTTTTGCCATTGAAAAACATGTTTTTCATATACCAGAAATGTTTGAAGCTACTGACTGAATGAAAGGAGCTGGCATCTCACTCTCTTTGAATCTTCTTTATCATGCTAGGATTAACAGGAAAAAGCAAAAAATTTCAGAATTGCACCTTGCAATGTGGAGATATTACTGTTTGTGCATTTACAATATTCATTGATTTTTGCCATTGAAAAACGTCCAGAAATGTTTAAAGCTACTGACTGAATGAAAGGAGCTGGCATCTCACTCTCTTTGAATCTTCTTTATCATGCTAGGATTAGCAGGAAAAAGCAAAAAATTTCAGAATTGCACCTTGCAATGTGGAGATATTACTGTTTGTGCATTTACAATATTCATTGATTTTTGCCATTGAAAAACATGTTTTTCATATACTAGAAATGTTTGAAGCTACTGACTGAATGAAAGGAGCTGGCATCTCACTCTCTTTGAATCTTCTTTATCCTGCTAGGATTAGCAGGAAAAAGCAAAAAATTTCAGAATTGCACCTTGCAATGTGGAGATATTACTGTTTGTGCATTTACAATATTCATTGATTTTTGCCATTGAATAACGTCCAGAAATGTTTGAAGCTACTGACTGAATGAAAGGAGCTGGCATCTCACTCTCTTTGAATCTTCTTTATCATGCTAGGATTAGCAGGAAAAAGCAAAAAATTTCAGAATTGCACCTTGCAATGTGGAGATATTACTGTTTGTGCATTTACAATATTCATTGATTTTTGCCATTGAAAAACGTCCAGAAATGTTTGAAGCTACTGACTGAATGAAAGGAGCTGGCATCTCACTCTCTTTGAATCTTCTTTATCATGCTAGGATTAGCAGGAAAAAGCAAAAAATTTCAGAATTGCACCTTTCAATGTGGAGATATTACTGTTTGTGCATTTACAATATTCATTGATTTTTGCCATTGAAAAACATCATGTTATTCATATACCAGAAATGTTTGAAGCTACTGACTGAATGAAAGGAGCTGGCATCTCACTCTCTTTGAATCTTCTTTATCATGCTAGGATTAACAGGAAAAAGCAAAAAATTTCAGAATTGCACCTTGCAATGTGGAGATATTACTGTTTGTGCATTTACAATATTCATTGATTTTTGCCATTGAAAAACGTCCAGAAATGTTTGAAGCTACTGACTGAATGAAAGGAGCTGGCATCTCACTCTCTTTGAAACTTCTTTATCATGCTAGGATTAGCAGGAAAAAGCAAAAAATTTCAGAATTGCACCTTGCAATGTGGAAATATTACTGTTTGTGCATTTACAATATTCATTGATTTTTGCCATTGAAAAACATGTTTTTCATATACCAGAAATGTTTGAAGCTACTGACTGAATGAAAGGAGCTGGCATCTCACTCTCTTTGAATCTTCTTTATCATGCTAGGATTAGCAGGAAAAAGCAAAAAATTTCAGAATTGCACCTTGCAATGTGGAGATATTACTGTTTGTGCATTTACAATATTCATTGATTTTTGCCATTGAAAAACATGTTTTTCATATACCAGAAATGTTTGAAGCTACTGACTGAATGAAAGGAGCTGGCATCTCACTCTCTTTGAATCTTCTTTATCATGCTAGGATTAACAGGAAAAAGCAAAAAATTTCAGAATTGCACCTTGCAATGTGGAGATATTACTGTTTGTGCATTTACAATATTCATTGATTTTTGCCATTGAAAAACGTCCAGAAATGTTTAAAGCTACTGACTGAATGAAAGGAGCTGGCATCTCACTCTCTTTGAATCTTCTTTATCATGCTAGGATTAGCAGGAAAAAGCAAAAAATTTCAGAATTGCACCTTGCAATGTGGAGATATTACTGTTTGTGCATTTACAATATTCATTGATTTTTGCCATTGAAAAACATGTTTTTCATATACCAGAAATGTTTGAAGCTACTGACTGAATGAAAGGAGCTGGCATCTCACTCTCTTTGAATCTTCTTTATCCTGCTAGGATTAGCAGGAAAAAGCAAAAAATTTCAGAATTGCACCTTGCAATGTGGAGATATTACTGTTTGTGCATTTACAATATTCATTGATTTTTGCCATTGAAAAACGTCCAGAAATGTTTGAAGCTACTGACTGAATGAAAGGAGCTGGCATCTCACTCTCTTTGAATCTTCTTTATCATGCTAGGATTAGCAGGAAAAAGCAAAAAATTTCAGAATTGCACCTTGCAATGTGGAGATATTACTGTTTGTGCATTTACAATATTCATTGATTTTTGCCATTGAAAAACATGTTTTTCATATACCAGAAATGTTTGAAGCTACTGACTGAATGAAAGGAGCTGGCATCTCACTCTCTTTGAATCTTCTTTATCATGCTAGGATTAACAGGAAAAAGCAAAAAATTTCAGAATTGCACCTTGCAATGTGGAGATATTACTGTTTGTGCATTTACAATATTCATTGATTTTTGCCATTGAAAAACGTCCAGAAATGTTTGAAGCTACTGACTGAATGAAAGGAGCTGGATCTCACTCTCTTTGAATCTTTATCATGCTAGGATTAGCAGGAAAAAGCAAAAAATTTCAGAATTGCACCTTGCAATGTGGAGATATTACTGTTTGTGCATTTACAATATTCATTGATTTTTGCCATTGAAAAACGTCCAGAAATGTTTGAAGCTACTGACTGAATGAAAGGAGCTGGCATCTCACTCTCTTTGAATCTTCTTTATCATGCTAGGATTAGCAGGAAAAAGCAAAAAATTTCAGAATTGCACCTTTCAATGTGGAGATATTACTGTTTGTGCATTTACAATATTCATTGATTTTTGCCATTGAAAAACATCATGTTATTCATATACCAGAAATGTTTGAAGCTACTGACTGAATGAAAGGAGCTGGCATCTCACTCTCTTTGAATCTTCTTTATCATGCTAGGATTAACAGGAAAAAGCAAAAAATTTCAGAATTGCACCTTGCAATGTGGAGATATTACTGTTTGTGCATTTACAATATTCATTGATTTTTGCCATTGAAAAACGTCCAGAAATGTTTGAAGCTACTGACTGAATGAAAGGAGCTGGCATCTCACTCTCTTTGAATCTTCTTTATCATGCTAGGATTAGCAGGAAAAAGCAAAAAATTTCAGAATTGCACCTTGCAATGTGGAAATATTACTGTTTGTGCATTTACAATATTCATTGATTTTTGCCATTGAAAAACATGTTTTTCATATACCAGAAATGTTTGAAGCTACTGACTGAATGAAAGGAGCTGGCATCTCACTCTCTTTGAATCTTCTTTATCATGCTAGGATTAGCAGGAAAAAGCAAAAAATTTCAGAATTGCACCTTGCAATGTGGAGATATTACTGTTTGTGCATTTACAATATTCATTGATTTTTGCCATTGAAAAACATGTTTTTCATATACCAGAAATGTTTGAAGCTACTGACTGAATGAAAGGAGCTGGCATCTCACTCTCTTTGAATCTTCTTTATCATGCTAGGATTAACAGGAAAAAGCAAAAAATTTCAGAATTGCACCTTGAAATGTGGAGATATTACTGTTTGTGCATTTACAATATTCATTGATTTTTGCCATTGAAAAACGTCCAGAAATGTTTAAAGCTACTGACTGAATGAAAGGAGCTGGCATCTCACTCTCTTTGAATCTTCTTTATCATGCTAGGATTAGCAGGAAAAAGCAAAAAATTTCAGAATTGCACCTTTCAATGTGGAGATATTACTGTTTGTGCATTTACAATATTCATTGATTTTTGCCATTGAAAAACATCATGTTATTCATATACCAGAAATGTTTGAAGCTACTGACTGAATGAAAGGAGCTGGCATCTCACTCTCTTTGAATCTTCTTTATCATGCTAGGATTAACAGGAAAAAGCAAAAAATTTCAGAATTGCACCTTGCAATGTGGAGATATTACTGTTTGTGCATTTACAATATTCATTGATTTTTGCCATTGAAAAACGTCCAGAAATGTTTGAAGCTACTGACTGAATGAAAGGAGCTGGCATCTCACTCTCTTTGAATCTTCTTTATCATGCTAGGATTAGCAGGAAAAAGCAAAAAATTTCAGAATTGCACCTTGCAATGTGGAAATATTACTGTTTGTGCATTTACAATATTCATTGATTTTTGCCATTGAAAAACGTTTTTCATATACCAGAAATGTTTGAAGCTACTGACTGAATGAAAGGAGCTGGCATCTCACTCTCTTTGAATCTTCTTTATCATGCTAGGATTAGCAGGAAAAAGCAAAAAATTTCAGAATTGCACCTTGCAATGTGGAGATATTACTGTTTGTGCATTTACAATATTCATTGATTTTTGCCATTGAAAAACGTTTTTCATATACCAGAAATGTTTGAAGCTACTGACTGAATGAAAGGAGCTGGCATCTCACTCTCTTTGAATCTTCTTTATCATGCTAGGATTAGCAGGAAAAAGCAAAAAATTTCAGAATTGCACCTTGCAATGTGGAGATATTACTGTTTGTGCATTTACAATATTCATTGATTTTTGCCATTGAAAAACGTCCAGAAATGTTTGAAGCTACTGACTGAATGAAAGGAGCTGGCATCTCACTCTCTTTGAATCTTCTTTATCATGCTAGGATTAGCAGGAAAAAGCAAAAAATTTCAGAATTGCACCTTGCAATGTGGAGATATTACTGTTTGTGCATTTACAATATTCATTGATTTTTGCCATTGAAAAACGTTTTTCATATACCAGAAAGGTTTGAAGCTACTGACTGAATGAAAGGAGCTGGCATCTCACTCTCTTTGAATCTTCTTTATCATGCTAGGATTAGCAGGAAAAAGCAAAAAATTTCAGAATTGCACCTTGCAATGTGGAGATATTACTGTTTGTGCATTTACAATATTCATTGATTTTTGCCATTGAAAAACATGTTTTTCATATACCAGAAATGTTTGAAGCTACTGACTGAATGAAAGGAGCTGGCATCTCACTCTCTTTGAATCTTCTTTATCCTGCTAGGATTAGCAGGAAAAAGCAAAAAATTTCAGAATTGCACCTTGCAATGTGGAGATATTACTGTTTGTGCATTTACAATATTCATTGATTTTTGCCATTGAAAAACGTCCAGAAATGTTTGAAGCTACTGACTGAATGAAAGGAGCTGGCATCTCACTCTCTTTGAATCTTCTTTATCATGCTAGGATTAGCAGGAAAAAGCAAAAAATTTCAGAATTGCACCTTGCAATGTGGAGATATTACTGTTTGTGCATTTACAATATTCATTGATTTTTGCCATTGAAAAACATGTTTTTCATATACCAGAAATGTTTGAAGCTACTGACTGAATGAAAGGAGCTGGCATCTCACTCTCTTTGAATCTTCTTTATCATGCTAGGATTAACAGGAAAAAGCAAAAAATTTCAGAATTGCACCTTGCAATGTGGAGATATTACTGTTTGTGCATTTACAATATTCATTGATTTTTGCCATTGAAAAACGTCCAGAAATGTTTGAAGCTACTGACTGAATGAAAGGAGCTGGATCTCACTCTCTTTGAATCTTTATCATGCTAGGATTAGCAGGAAAAAGCAAAAAATTTCAGAATTGCACCTTGCAATGTGGAGATATTACTGTTTGTGCATTTACAATATTCATTGATTTTTGCCATTGAAAAACGTCCAGAAATGTTTGAAGCTACTGACTGAATGAAAGGAGCTGGCATCTCACTCTCTTTGAATCTTCTTTATCATGCTAGGATTAGCAGGAAAAAGCAAAAAATTTCAGAATTGCACCTTGCAATGTGGAGATATTACTGTTTGTGCATTTACAATATTCATTGATTTTTGCCATTGAAAAACATCATGTTATTCATATACCAGAAATGTTTGAAGCTACTGACTGAATGAAAGGAGCTGGCATCTCACTCTCTTTGAATCTTCTTTATCATGCTAGGATTAACAGGAAAAAGCAAAAAATTTCAGAATTGCACCTTGCAATGTGGAGATATTACTGTTTGTGCATTTACAATATTCATTGATTTTTGCCATTGAAAAACGTCCAGAAATGTTTGAAGCTACTGACTGAATGAAAGGAGCTGGCATCTCACTCTCTTTGAATCTTCTTTATCATGCTAGGATTAGCAGGAAAAAGAAAAAAATTTCAGAATTGCACCTTGCAATGTGGAGATATTACTGTTTGTGCATTTACAATATTCATTGATTTTTGCCATTGAAAAACATGTTTTTCATATACCAGAAATGTTTGAAGCTACTGACTGAATGAAAGGAGCTGGCATCTCACTCTCTTTGAATCTTCTTTATCATGCTAGGATTAGCAGGAAAAAGCAAAAAATTTCAGAATTGCACCTTGCAATGTGGAGATATTACTGTTTGTGCATTTACAATATTCATTGATTTTTGCCATTGAAAAACATGTTTTTCATATACCAGAAATGTTTGAAGCTACTGACTGAATGAAAGGAGCTGGCATCTCACTCTCTTTGAATCTTCTTTATCATGCTAGGATTAGCAGGAAAAAGCAAAAAATTTCAGAATTGCACCTTGCAATGTGGAGATATTACTGTTTGTGCATTTACAATATTCATTGATTTTTGCCATTGAAAAACATGTTTTTCATATACCAGAAATGTTTGAAGCTACTGACTGAATGAAAGGAGCTGGCATCTCACTCTCTTTGAATCTTCTTTATCATGCTAGGATTAACAGGAAAAAGCAAAAAATTTCAGAATTGCACCTTGCAATGTGGAGATATTACTGTTTGTGCATTTACAATATTCATTGATTTTTGCCATTGAAAAACGTCCAGAAATGTTTGAAGCTACTGACTGAATGAAAGGAGCTGGCATCTCACTCTCTTTGAATCTTTATCATGCTAGGATTAGCAGGAAAAAGCAAAAAATTTCAGAATTGCACCTTGCAATGTGGAGATATTACTGTTTGTGCATTTACAATATTCATTGATTTTTGCCATTGAAAAACATGTTTTTCATATACCAGAAATGTTTGAAGCTACTGACTGAATGAAAGGAGCTGGCATCTCACTCTCTTTGAATCTTCTTTATCATGCTAGGATTAGCAGGAAAAAGCAAAAAATTTCAGAATTGCACCTTGCAATGTGGAGATATTACTGTTTGTGCATTTACAATATTCATTGATTTTTGCCATTGAAAAACATGTTTTTCATATACCAGAAATGTTTGAAGCTACTGACTGAATGAAAGGAGCTGGCATCTCACTCTCTTTGAATCTTCTTTATCATGCTAGGATTAGCAGGAAAAAGCAAAAAATTTCAGAATTGCACCTTGCAATGTGGAGATATTACTGTTTGTGCATTTACAATATTCATTGATTTTTGCCATTGAAAAACATGTTTTTCATATACCAGAAATGTTTGAAGCTACTGACTGAATGAAAGGAGCTGGCATCTCACTCTCTTTGAATCTTCTTTATCATGCTAGGATTAGCAGGAAAAAGCAAAAAATTTCAGAATTGCACCTTGCAATGTGGAGATATTACTGTTTGTGCATTTACAATATTCACTGATTTTTGCCATTGAAAAACATGTTTTTCATATAGCAGAAATGTTTGAAGCTACTGACTGAATGAAAGGAGCTGGCATCTCACTCTCTTTGAATCTTCTTTATCATGCTAGGATTAACAGGAAAAAGCAAAAAATTTCAGAATTGCACCTTGCAATGTGGAGATATTACTGTTTGTGCATTTACAATATTCATTGATTTTTGCCATTGAAAAACGTCCAGAAATGTTTGAAGCTACTGACTGAATGAAAGGAGCTGGCATCTCACTCTCTTTGAATCTTCTTTATCATGCTAGGATTAGCAGGAAAGAGCAAAAAATTTCAGAATTGCACCTTGCAATGTGGAGATACTACTGTTTGTGCATTTACAATATTCATTGATTTTTGCCATTGAAAAACATGTTTTTCATATACCAGAAATGTTTGAAGCTACTGACTGAATGAAAGGAGCTGGCATCTCACTCTCTTTGAATCTTCTTTATCATGCTAGGATTAGCAGGAAAAAGCAAAAAATTTCAGAATTGCACCTTGCAATGTGGAGATATTACTGTTTGTGCATTTACAATATTCATTGATTTTTGCCATTGAAAAACATGTTTTTCATATACCAGAAATGTTTGAAGCTACTGACTGAATGAAAGGAGCTGGCATCTCACTCTCTTTGAATCTTCTTTATCATGCTAGGATTAGCAGGAAAAAGCAAAAAATTTCAGAATTGCACCTTGCAATGTGGAGATATTACTGTTTGTGCATTTACAATATTCATTGATTTTTGCCATTGAAAAACATGTTTTTCATATACCAGAAATGTTTGAAGCTACTGACTGAATGAAAGGAGCTGGCATCTCACTCTCTTTGAATCTTCTTTATCATGCTAGGATTAGCAGGAAAAAGCAAAAAATTTCAGAATTGCACCTTGCAATGTGGAGATATTACTGTTTGTGCATTTACAATATTCATTGATTTTTGCCATTGAAAAACATGTTTTTCATATACCAGAAATGTTTGAAGCTACTGACTGAATGAAAGGAGCTGGCATCTCACTCTCTTTGAATCTTCTTTATCATGCTAGGATTAACAGGAAAAAGCAAAAAATTTCAGAATTGCACCTTGCAATGTGGAGATATTACTGTTTGTGCATTTACAATATTCATTGATTTTTGCCATTGAAAAACGTCCAGAAATGTTTGAAGCTACTGACTGAATGAAAGGAGCTGGCATCTCACTCTCTTTGAATCTTCTTTATCATGCTAGGATTAGCAGGAAAAAGCAAAAAATTTCAGAATTGCACCTTTCAATGTGGAGATATTACTGTTTGTGCATTTACAATATTCATTGATTTTTGCCATTGAAAAACATGTTTTTCATATACCAGAAATGTTTGAAGCTACTGACTGAATGAAAGGAGCTGGCATCTCACTCTCTTTGAATCTTCTTTATCATGCTAGGATTAACAGGAAAAAGCAAAAAATTTCAGAATTGCACCTTGCAATGTGGAGATATTACTGTTTGTGCATTTACAATATTCATTGATTTTTGATATTGAAAAACGTCCAGAAATGTTTGAAGCTACTGACTGAATGAAAGGAGCTGGCATCTCACTCTCTTTGAATCTTCTTTATCATGCTAGGATTAGCAGGAAAAAGCAAAAAATTTCAGAATTGCACCTTGCAATGTGGAGATATTACTGTTTGTGCATTTACAATATTCATTGATTTTTGCCATTGAAAAACATCATTTTATTCATATACCAGAAATGTTTGAAGCTACTGACTGAATGAAAGGAGCTGGCATCTCACTCTCTTTGAATCTTCTTTATCATGCTAGGATTAACAGGAAAAAGCAAAAAATTTCAGAATTGCACCTTGCAATGTGGAGATATTACTGTTTGTGCATTTACAATATTCATTGATTTTTGCCATTGAAAAACGTCCAGAAATGTTTGAAGCTACTGACTGAATGAAAGGAGCTGGCATCTCACTCTCTTTGAATCTTCTTTATCATGCTAGGATTAGCAGGAAAAAGAAAAAAATTTCAGAATTGCACCTTGCAATGTGGAGATATTACTGTTTGTGCATTTACAATATTCATTGATTTTTGCCATTGAAAAACATGTTTTTCATATACCAGAAATGTTTGAAGCTACTGACTGAATGAAAGGAGCTGGCATCTCACTCTCTTTGAATCTTCTTTATCATGCTAGGATTAGCAGGAAAAAGCAAAAAATTTCAGAATTGCACCTTGCAATGTGGAGATATTACTGTTTGTGCATTTACAATATTCATTGATTTTTGCCATTGAAAAACATGTTTTTCATATACCAGAAATGTTTGAAGCTACTGACTGAATGAAAGGAGCTGGCATCTCACTCTCTTTGAATCTTTATCATGCTAGGATTAGCAGGAAAAAGCAAAAAATTTCAGAATTGCACCTTGCAATGTGGAGATATTACTGTTTGTGCCTTTACAATATTCATTGATTTTTGCCATTGAAAAACATGTTTTTCATATACCAGAAATGTTTGAAGCTACTGACTGAATGAAAGGAGCTGGCATCTCACTCTCTTTGAATCTTCTTTACCATGCTAGGATTAACAGGAAAAAGCAAAAAATTTCAGAATTGCACCTTGCAATGTGGAGATATTACTGTTTGTGCATTTACAATATTCATTGATTTTTGCCATTGAAAAACGTCCAGAAATGTTTGAAGCTACTGACTGAATGAAAGGAGCTGGCATCTCACTCTCTTTGAATCTTTATCATGCTAGGATTAGCAGGAAAAAGCAAAAAATTTCAGAATTGCACCTTGCAATGTGGAGATATTACTGTTTGTGCATTTACAATATTCATTGATTTTTGCCATTGAAAAACATGTTTTTCATATACCAGAAATGTTTGAAGCTACTGACTGAATGAAAGGAGCTGGCATCTCACTCTCTTTGAATCTTCTTTATCATGCTAGGATTAGCAGGAAAAAGCAAAAAATTTCAGAATTGCACCTTGCAATGTGGAGATATTACTGTTTGTGCATTTACAATATTCATTGATTTTTGCCATTGAAAAACATGTTTTTCATATACCAGAAATGTTTGAAGCTACTGACTGAATGAAAGGAGCTGGCATCTCACTCTCTTTGAATCTTCTTTATCATGCTAGGATTAGCAGGAAAAAGCAAAAAATTTCAGAATTGCACCTTGCAATGTGGAGATATTACTGTTTGTGCATTTACAATATTCATTGATTTTTGCCATTGAAAAACATGTTTTTCATATACCAGAAATGTTTGAAGCTACTGACTGAATGAAAGGAGCTGGCATCTCACTCTCTTTGAATCTTCTTTATCATGCTAGGATTAGCAGGAAAAAGCAAAAAATTTCAGAATTGCACCTTGCAATGTGGAGATATTACTGTTTGTGCATTTACAATATTCACTGATTTTTGCCATTGAAAAACATGTTTTTCATATAGCAGAAATGTTTGAAGCTACTGACTGAATGAAAGGAGCTGGCATCTCACTCTCTTTGAATCTTCTTTATCATGCTAGGATTAACAGGAAAAAGCAAAAAATTTCAGAATTGCACCTTGCAATGTGGAGATATTACTGTTTGTGCATTTACAATATTCATTGATTTTTGCCATTGAAAAACGTCCAGAAATGTTTGAAGCTACTGACTGAATGAAAGGAGCTGGCATCTCACTCTCTTTGAATCTTCTTTATCATGCTAGGATTAGCAGGAAAAAGCAAAAAATTTCAGAATTGCACCTTGCAATGTGGAGATATTACTGTTTGTGCATTTACAATATTCATTGATTTTTGCCATTGAAAAACATGTTTTTCATATACCAGAAATGTTTGAAGCTACTGACTGAATGAAAGGAGCTGGCATCTCACTCTCTTTGAATCTTCTTTATCATGCTAGGATTAGCAGGAAAAAGCAAAAAATTTCAGAATTGCACCTTGCAATGTGGAGATATTACTGTTTGTGCATTTACAATATTCATTGATTTTTGCCATTGAAAAACATGTTTTTCATATACCAGAAATGTTTGAAGCTACTGACTGAATGAAAGGAGCTGGCATCTCACTCTCTTTGAATCTTCTTTATCATGCTAGGATTAGCAGGAAAAAGCAAAAAATTTCAGAATTGCACCTTGCAATGTGGAGATATTACTGTTTGTGCATTTACAATATTCATTGATTTTTGCCATTGAAAAACATGTTTTTCATATACCAGAAATGTTTGAAGCTACTGACTGAATGAAAGGAGCTGGCATCTCACTCTCTTTGAATCTTCTTTATCATGCTAGGATTAGCAGGAAAAAGCAAAAAATTTCAGAATTGCACCTTGCAATGTGGAGATATTACTGTTTGTGCATTTACAATATTCATTGATTTTTGCCATTGAAAAACATGTTTTTCATATACCAGAAATGTTTGAAGCTACTGACTGAATGAAAGGAGCTGGCATCTCACTCTCTTTGAATCTTCTTTATCATGCTATTATTAACAGGAAAAAGCAAAAAATTTCAGAATTGCACCTTGCAATGTGGAGATATTACTGTTTGTGCATTTACAATATTCATTGATTTTTGCCATTGAAAAACGTCCAGAAATGTTTGAAGCTACTGACTGAATGAAAGGAGCTGGCATCTCACTCTCTTTGAATCTTCTTTATCATGCTAGGATTAGCAGGAAAAAGCAAAAAATTTCAGAATTGCACCTTTCAATGTGGAGATATTACTGTTTGTGCATTTACAATATTCATTGATTTTTGCCATTGAAAAACATCATGTTATTCATATACCAGAAATGTTTGAAGCTACTGACTGAATGAAAGGAGCTGGCATCTCACTCTCTTTGAATCTTCTTTATCATGCTAGGATTAACAGGAAAAAGCAAAAAATTTCAGAATTGCACCTTGCAATGTGGAGATATTACTGTTTGTGCATTTACAATATTCATTGATTTTTGCCATTGAAAAACGTCCAGAAATGTTTGAAGCTACTGACTGAATGAAAGGAGCTGGCATCTCACTCTCTTTGAATCTTCTTTATCATGCTAGGATTAGCAGGAAAAAGCAAAAAATTTCAGAATTGCACCTTGCAATGTGGAGATATTACTGTTTGTGCATTTACAATATTCATTGATTTTTGCCATTGAAAAACATGTTTTTCATATACCAGAAATGTTTGAAGCTACTGACTGAATGAAAGGAGCTGGCATCTCACTCTCTTTGAATCTTCTTTATCATGCTAGGATTAGCAGGAAAAAGCAAAAAATTTCAGAATTGCACCTTGCAATGTGGAGATATTACTGTTTGTGCATTTACAATATTCATTGATTTTTGCCATTGAAAAACATGTTTTTCATATACCAGAAATGTTTGAAGCTACTGACTGAATGAAAGGAGCTGGCATCTCACTCTCTTTGAATCTTCTTTATCATGCTAGGATTAGCAGGAAAAAGCAAAAAATTTCAGAATTGCACCTTGCAATGTGGAGATATTACTGTTTGTGCATTTACAATATTCATTGATTTTTGCCATTGAAAAACATGTTTTTCATATACCAGAAATGTTTGAAGCTACTGACTGAATGAAAGGAGCTGGCATCTCACTCTCTTTGAATCTTCTTTATCATGCTAGGATTAACAGGAAAAAGCAAAAAATTTCAGAATTGCACCTTGCAATGTGGAGATATTACTGTTTGTGCATTTACAATATTCATTGATTTTTGCCATTGAAAAACGTCCAGAAATGTTTGAAGCTACTGACTGAATGAAAGGAGCTGGCATCTCACTCTCTTTGAATCTTTATCATGCTAGGATTAGCAGGAAAAAGCAAAAAATTTCAGAATTGCACCTTGCAATGTGGAGATATTACTGTTTGTGCATTTACAATATTCATTGATTTTTGCCATTGAAAAACATGTTTTTCATATACCAGAAATGTTTGAAGCTACTGACTGAATGAAAGGAGCTGGCATCTCACTCTCTTTGAATCTTCTTTATCATGCTAGGATTAGCAGGAAAAAGCAAAAAATTTCAGAATTGCACCTTGCAATGTGGAGATATTACTGTTTGTGCATTTACAATATTCATTGATTTTTGCCATTGAAAAACATGTTTTTCATATACCAGAAATGTTTGAAGCTACTGACTGAATGAAAGGAGCTGGCATCTCACTCTCTTTGAATCTTCTTTATCATGCTAGGATTAGCAGGAAAAAGCAAAAAATTTCAGAATTGCACCTTGCAATGTGGAGATATTACTGTTTGTGCATTTACAATATTCATTGATTTTTGCCATTGAAAAACATGTTTTTCATATACCAGAAATGTTTGAAGCTACTGACTGAATGAAAGGAGCTGGCATCTCACTCTCTTTGAATCTTCTTTATCATGCTAGGATTAGCAGGAAAAAGCAAAAAATTTCAGAATTGCACCTTGCAATGTGGAGATATTACTGTTTGTGCATTTACAATATTCACTGATTTTTGCCATTGAAAAACATGTTTTTCATATAGCAGAAATGTTTGAAGCTACTGACTGAATGAAAGGAGCTGGCATCTCACTCTCTTTGAATCTTCTTTATCATGCTAGGATTAACAGGAAAAAGCAAAAAATTTCAGAATTGCACCTTGCAATGTGGAGATATTACTGTTTGTGCATTTACAATATTCATTGATTTTTGCCATTGAAAAACGTCACAGAAATGTTTGAAGCTACTGACTGAATGAAAGGAGCTGGCATCTCACTCTCTTTGAATCTTCTTTATCATGCTAGGATTAGCAGGAAAAAGCAAAAAATTTCAGAATTGCACCTTGCAATGTGGAGATATTACTGTTTGTGCATTTACAATATTCATTGATTTTTGCCATTGAAAAACATGTTTTTCATATACCAGAAATGTTTGAAGCTACTGACTGAATGAAAGGAGCTGGCATCTCACTCTCTTTGAATCTTCTTTATCATGCTAGGATTAGCAGGAAAAAGCAAAAAATTTCAGAATTGCACCTTGCAATGTGGAGATATTACTGTTTGTGCATTTACAATATTCATTGATTTTTGCCATTGAAAAACATGTTTTTCATATACCAGAATTGTTTGAAGCTACTGACTGAATGAAAGGAGCTGGCATCTCACTCTCTTTGAATCTTCTTTATCATGCTAGGATTAGCAGGAAAAAGCAAAAAATTTCAGAATTGCACCTTGCAATGTGGAGATATTACTGTTTGTGCATTTACAATATTCATTGATTTTTGCCATTGAAAAACATGTTTTTCATATACCAGAAATGTTTGAAGCTACTGACTGAATGAAAGGAGCTGGCATCTCACTCTCTTTGAATCTTCTTTATCATGCTAGGATTAGCAGGAAAAAGCAAAAAATTTCAGAATTGCACCTTGCAATGTGGAGATATTACTGTTTGTGCATTTACAATATTCATTGATTTTTGCCATTGAAAAACATGTTTTTCATATACCAGAAATGTTTGAAGCTACTGACTGAATGAAAGGAGCTGGCATCTCACTCTCTTTGAATCTTCTTTATCATGCTAGGATTAACAGGAAAAAGCAAAAAATTTCAGAATTGCACCTTGCAATGTGGAGATATTACTGTTTGTGCATTTACAATATTCATTGATTTTTGCCATTGAAAAACGTCCAGAAATGTTTGAAGCTACTGACTGAATGAAAGGAGCTGGCATCTCACTCTCTTTGAATCTTCTTTATCATGCTAGGATTAGCAGGAAAAAGCAAAAAATTTCAGAATTGCACCTTTCAATGTGGAGATATTACTGTTTGTGCATTTACAATATTCATTGATTTTTGCCATTGAAAAACATCATGTTATTCATATACCAGAAATGTTTGAAGCTACTGACTGAATGAAAGGAGCTGGCATCTCACTCTCTTTGAATCTTCTTTATCATGCTAGGATTAACAGGAAAAAGCAAAAAATTTCAGAATTGCACCTTGCAATGTGGAGATATTACTGTTTGTGCATTTACAATATTCATTGATTTTTGCCATTGAAAAACGTCCAGAAATGTTTGAAGCTACTGACTGAATGAAAGGAGCTGGCATCTCACTCTCTTTGAATCTTCTTTATCATGCTAGGATTAGCAGGAAAAAGCAAAAAATTTCAGAATTGCACCTTGCAATGTGGAGATAATACTGTTTGTGCATTTACAATATTCATTGATTTTTGCCATTGAAAAACATGTTTTTCATATACCAGAAATGTTTGAAGCTACTGACTGAATGAAAGGAGCTGGCATCTCACTCTCTTTGAATCTTCTTTATCATGCTAGGATTAGCAGGAAAAAGCAAAAAATTTCAGAATTGCACCTTGCAATGTGGAGATATTACTGTTTGTGCATTTACAATATTCATTGATTTTTGCCATTGAAAAACATGTTTTTCATATACCAGAAATGTTTGAAGCTACTGACTGAATGAAAGGAGCTGGCATCTCACTCTCTTTGAATCTTCTTTATCATGCTAGGATTAGCAGGAAAAAGCAAAAAATTTCAGAATTGCACCTTGCAATGTGGAGATATTACTGTTTGTGCATTTACAATATTCATTGATTTTTGCCATTGAAAAACATGTTTTTCATATACCAGAAATGTTTGAAGCTACTGACTGAATGAAAGGAGCTGGCATCTCACTCTCTTTGAATCTTCTTTATCATGCTAGGATTAACAGGAAAAAGCAAAAAATTTCAGAATTGCACCTTGCAATGTGGAGATATTACTGTTTGTGCATTTACAATATTCATTGATTTTTGCCATTGAAAAACATGTTTTTCATATACCAGAAATGTTTGAAGCTACTGACTGAATGAAAGGAGCTGGCATCTCACTCTCTTTGAATCTTCTTTATCATGCTAGGATTAGCAGGAAAAAGCAAAAAATTTCAGAATTGCACCTTGCAATGTGGAGATATTACTGTTTGTGCATTTACAATATTCATTGATTTTTGCCATTGAAAAACGTCCAGAAATGTTTGAAGCTACTGACTGAATGAAAGGAGCTGGCATCTCACTCTCTTTGAATCTTCTTTATCATGCTAGGATTAGCAGGAAAAAGCAAAAAATTTCAGAATTGCACCTTGCAATGTGGAGATATTACTGTTTGTGCATTTACAATATTCATTGATTTTTGCCATTGAAAAACATGTTTTTCATATACCAGAAATGTTTGAAGCTACTGACTGAATGAAAGGAGCTGGCATCTCACTCTCTTTGAATCTTCTTTATCATGCTAGGATTAGCAGGAAAAAGCAAAAAATTTCAGAATTGCACCTTGCAATGTGGAGATACTACTGTTTGTGCATTTACAATATTCATTGATTTTTGCCATTGAAAAACATGTTTTTCATATACCAGAAATGTTTGAAGCTACTGACTGAATGAAAGGAGCTGGCATCTCACTCTCTTTGAATCTTCTTTATCATGCTAGGATTAGCAGGAAAAAGCAAAAAATTTCAGAATTGCACCTTGCAATGTGGAGATATTACTGTTTGTGCATTTACAATATTCATTGATTTTTGCCATTGAAAAACATGTTTTTCATATACCAGAAATGTTTGAAGCTACTGACTGAATGAAAGGAGCTGGCATCTCACTCTCTTTGAATCTTCTTTATCATGCTAGGATTAGCAGGAAAAAGCAAAAAATTTCAGAATTGCACCTTGCAATGTGGAGATATTACTGTTTGTGCATTTACAATATTCATTGATTTTTGCCATTGAAAAACATGTTTTTCATATACCAGAAATGTTTGAAGCTACTGACTGAATGAAAGGAGCTGGCATCTCACTCTCTTTGAATCTTCTTTATCATGCTAGGATTAGCAGGAAAAAGCAAAAAATTTCAGAATTGCACCTTGCAATGTGGAGATATTACTGTTTGTGCATTTACAATATTCATTGATTTTTGCCATTGAAAAACATGTTTTTCATATACCAGAAATGTTTGAAGCTACTGACTGAATGAAAGGAGCTGGCATCTCACTCTCTTTGAATCTTCTTTATCATGCTAGGATTAACAGGAAAAAGCAAAAAATTTCAGAATTGCACCTTGCAATGTGGAGATATTACTGTTTGTGCATTTACAATATTCATTGATTTTTGCCATTGAAAAACGTCCAGAAATGTTTGAAGCTACTGACTGAATGAAAGGAGCTGGCATCTCACTCTCTTTGAATCTTTATCATGCTAGGATTAGCAGGAAAAAGCAAAAAATTTCAGAATTGCACCTTGCAATGTGGAGATATTACTGTTTGTGCATTTACAATATTCATTGATTTTTGCCATTGAAAAACATGTTTTTCATATACCAGAAATGTTTGAAGCTACTGACTGAATGAAAGGAGCTGGCATCTCACTCTCTTTGAATCTTCTTTATCATGCTAGGATTAGCAGGAAAAAGCAAAAAATTTCAGAATTGCACCTTGCAATGTGGAGATATTACTGTTTGTGCATTTACAATATTCATTGATTTTTGCCATTGAAAAACATGTTTTTCATATACCAGAAATGTTTGAAGCTACTGACTGAATGAAAGGAGCTGGCATCTCACTCTCTTTGAATCTTCTTTATCATGCTAGGATTAGCAGGAAAAAGCAAAAAATTTCAGAATTGCACCTTGCAATGTGGAGATATTACTGTTTGTGCATTTACAATATTCATTGATTTTTGCCATTGAAAAACATGTTTTTCATATACCAGAAATGTTTGAAGCTACTGACTGAATGAAAGGAGCTGGCATCTCACTCTCTTTGAATCTTCTTTATCATGCTAGGATTAGCAGGAAAAAGCAAAAAATTTCAGAATTGCACCTTGCAATGTGGAGATATTACTGTTTGTGCATTTACAATATTCACTGATTTTTGCCATTGAAAAACATGTTTTTCATATAGCAGAAATGTTTGAAGCTACTGACTGAATGAAAGGAGCTGGCATCTCACTCTCTTTGAATCTTCTTTATCATGCTAGGATTAACAGGAAAAAGCAAAAAATTTCAGAATTGCACCTTGCAATGTGGAGATATTACTGTTTGTGCATTTACAATATTCATTGATTTTTGCCATTGAAAAACGTCCAGAAATGTTTGAAGCTACTGACTGAATGAAAGGAGCTGGCATCTCACTCTCTTTGAATCTTCTTTATCATGCTAGGATTAGCAGGAAAAAGCAAAAAATTTCAGAATTGCACCTTGCAATGTGGAGATATTACTGTTTGTGCATTTACAATATTCATTGATTTTTGCCATTGAAAAACATGTTTTTCATATACCAGAAATGTTTGAAGCTACTGACTGAATGAAAGGAGCTGGCATCTCACTCTCTTTGAATCTTCTTTATCATGCTAGGATTAGCAGGAAAAAGCAAAAAATTTCAGAATTGCACCTTGCAATGTGGAGATATTACTGTTTGTGCATTTACAATATTCATTGATTTTTGCCATTGAAAAACATGTTTTTCATATACCAGAAATGTTTGAAGCTACTGACTGAATGAAAGGAGCTGGCATCTCACTCTCTTTGAATCTTCTTTATCATGCTAGGATTAGCAGGAAAAAGCAAAAAATTTCAGAATTGCACCTTGCAATGTGGAGATATTACTGTTTGTGCATTTACAATATTCATTGATTTTTGCCATTGAAAAACATGTTTTTCATATACCAGAAATGTTTGAAGCTACTGACTGAATGAAAGGAGCTGGCATCTCACTCTCTTTGAATCTTCTTTATCATGCTAGGATTAACAGGAAAAAGCAAAAAATTTCAGAATTGCACCTTGCAATGTGGAGATATTACTGTTTGTGCATTTACAATATTCATTGATTTTTGCCATTGAAAAACGTCCAGAAATGTTTGAAGCTACTGACTGAATGAAAGGAGCTGGCATCTCACTCTCTTTGAATCTTCTTTATCATGCTAGGATTAGCAGGAAAAAGCAAAAAATTTCAGAATTGCACCTTTCAATGTGGAGATATTACTGTTTGTGCATTTACAATATTCATTGATTTTTGCCATTGAAAAACATCATGTTATTCATATACCAGAAATGTTTGAAGCTACTGACTGAATGAAAGGAGCTGGCATCTCACTCTCTTTGAATCTTCTTTATCATGCTAGGATTAGCAGGAAAAAGCAAAAAATTTCAGAATTGCACCTTGCAATGTGGAGATACTACTGTTTGTGCATTTACAATATTCATTGATTTTTGCCATTGAAAAACATGTTTTTCATATACCAGAAATGTTTGAAGCTACTGACTGAATGAAAGGAGCTGGCATCTCACTCTCTTTGAATCTTCTTTATCATGCTAGGATTAGCAGGAAAAAGCAAAAAATTTCAGAATTGCACCTTGCAATGTGGAGATATTACTGTTTGTGCATTTACAATATTCATTGATTTTTGCCATTGAAAAACATGTTTTTCATATACCAGAAATGTTTGAAGCTACTGACTGAATGAAAGGAGCTGGCATCTCACTCTCTTTGAATCTTCTTTATCATGCTAGGATTAGCAGGAAAAAGCAAAAAATTTCAGAATTGCACCTTGCAATGTGGAGATATTACTGTTTGTGCATTTACAATATTCATTGATTTTTGCCATTGAAAAACATGTTTTTCATATACCAGAAATGTTTGAAGCTACTGACTGAATGAAAGGAGCTGGCATCTCACTCTCTTTGAATCTTCTTTATCATGCTAGGATTAGCAGGAAAAAGCAAAAAATTTCAGAATTGCACCTTGCAATGTGGAGATATTACTGTTTGTGCATTTACAATATTCATTGATTTTTGCCATTGAAAAACATGTTTTTCATATACCAGAAATGTTTGAAGCTACTGACTGAATGAAAGGAGCTGGCATCTCACTCTCTTTGAATCTTCTTTATCATGCTAGGATTAACAGGAAAAAGCAAAACATTTCAGAATTGCACCTTGCAATGTGGAGATATTACTGTTTGTGCATTTACAATATTCATTGATTTTTGCCATTGAAAAACGTCCAGAAATGTTTGAAGCTACTGACTGAATGAAAGGAGCTGGCATCTCACTCTCTTTGAATCTTTATCATGCTAGGATTAGCAGGAAAAAGCAAAAAATTTCAGAATTGCACCTTGCAATGTGGAGATATTACTGTTTGTGCATTTACAATATTCATTGATTTTTGCCATTGAAAAACATGTTTTTCATATACCAGAAATGTTTGAAGCTACTGACTGAATGAAAGGAGCTGGCATCTCACTCTCTTTGAATCTTCTTTATCATGCTAGGATTAGCAGGAAAAAGAAAAAAATTTCAGAATTGCACCTTGCAATGTGGAGATATTACTGTTTGTGCATTTACAATATTCATTGATTTTTGCCATTGAAAAACATGTTTTTCATATACCAGAAATGTTTGAAGCTACTGACTGAATGAAAGGAGCTGGCATCTCACTCTCTTTGAATCTTCTTTATCATGCTAGGATTAGCAGGAAAAAGCAAAAAATTTCAGAATTGCACCTTGCAATGTGGAGATATTACTGTTTGTGCATTTACAATATTCATTGATTTTTGCCATTGAAAAACATGTTTTTCATATACCAGAAATGTTTGAAGCTACTGACTGAATGAAAGGAGCTGGCATCTCACTCTCTTTGAATCTTCTTTATCATGCTAGGATTAGCAGGAAAAAGCAAAAAATTTCAGAATTGCACCTTGCAATGTGGAGATATTACTGTTTGTGCATTTACAATATTCACTGATTTTTGCCATTGAAAAACATGTTTTTCATATAGCAGAAATGTTTGAAGCTACTGACTGAATGAAAGGAGCTGGCATCTCACTCTCTTTGAATCTTCTTTATCATGCTAGGATTAACAGGAAAAAGCAAAAAATTTCAGAATTGCACCTTGCAATGTGGAGATATTACTGTTTGTGCATTTACAATATTCATTGATTTTTGCCATTGAAAAACGTCCAGAAATGTTTGAAGCTACTGACTGAATGAAAGGAGCTGGCATCTCACTCTCTTTGAATCTTCTTTATCATGCTAGGATTAGCAGGAAAAAGCAAAAAATTTCAGAATTGCACCTTGCAATGTGGAGATATTACTGTTTGTGCATTTACAATATTCATTGATTTTTGCCATTGAAAAACATGTTTTTCATATACCAGAAATGTTTGAAGCTACTGACTGAATGAAAGGAGCTGGCATCTCACTCTCTTTGAATCTTCTTTATCATGCTAGGATTAGCAGGAAAAAGCAAAAAATTTCAGAATTGCACCTTGCAATGTGGAGATATTACTGTTTGTGCATTTACAATATTCATTGATTTTTGCCATTGAAAAACATGTTTTTCATATACCAGAAATGTTTGAAGCTACTGACTGAATGAAAGGAGCTGGCATCTCACTCTCTTTGAATCTTCTTTATCATGCTAGGATTAGCAGGAAAAAGCAAAAAATTTCAGAATTGCACCTTGCAATGTGGAGATATTACTGTTTGTGCATTTACAATATTCATTGATTTTTGCCATTGAAAAACATGTTTTTCATATACCAGAAATGTTTGAAGCTACTGACTGAATGAAAGGAGCTGGCATCTCACTCTCTTTGAATCTTCTTTATCATGCTAGGATTAACAGGAAAAAGCAAAAAATTTCAGAATTGCACCTTGCAATGTGGAGATATTACTGTTTGTGCATTTACAATATTCATTGATTTTTGCCATTGAAAAACGTCCAGAAATGTTTGAAGCTACTGACTGAATGAAAGGAGCTGGCATCTCACTCTCTTTGAATCTTCTTTATCATGCTAGGATTAGCAGGAAAAAGCAAAAAATTTCAGAATTGCACCTTTCAATGTGGAGATATTACTGTTTGTGCATTTACAATATTCATTGATTTTTGCCATTGAAAAACATCATGTTATTCATATACCAGAAATGTTTGAAGCTACTGACTGAATGAAAGGAGCTGGCATCTCACTCTCTTTGAATCTTCTTTATCATGCTAGGATTAACAGGAAAAAGCAAAAAATTTCAGAATTGCACCTTGCAATGTGGAGATATTACTGTTTGTGCATTTACAATATTCATTGATTTTTGCCATTGAAAAACGTCCAGAAATGTTTGAAGCTACTGACTGAATGAAAGGAGCTGGCATCTCACTCTCTTTGAATCTTCATCATGCTAGGATTAGCAGGAAAAAGCAAAAAATTTCAGAATTGCACCTTGCAATGTGGAGATATTACTGTTTGTGCATTTACAATATTCATTGATTTTTGCCATTGAAAAACATGTTTTTCATATACCAGAAATGTTTGAAGCTACTGACTGAATGAAAGGAGCTGGCATCTCACTCTCTTTGAATCTTCTTTATCATGCTAGGATTAGCAGGAAAAAGCAAAAAATTTCAGAATTGCACCTTGCAATGTGGAGATATTACTGTTTGTGCATTTACAATATTCATTGATTTTTGCCATTGAAAAACATGTTTTTCATATACCAGAAATGTTTGAAGCTACTGACTGAATGAAAGGAGCTGGCATCTCACTCTCTTTGAATCTTCTTTATCATGCTAGGATTAGCAGGAAAAAGCAAAAAATTTCAGAATTGCACCTTGCAATGTGGAGATATTACTGTTTGTGCATTTACAATATTCATTGATTTTTGCCATTGAAAAACATGTTTTTCATATACCAGAAATGTTTGAAGCTACTGACTGAATGAAAGGAGCTGGCATCTCACTCTCTTTGAATCTTCTTTATCATGCTAGGATTAACAGGAAAAAGCAAAAAATTTCAGAATTGCACCTTGCAATGTGGAGATATTACTGTTTGTGCATTTACAATATTCATTGATTTTTGCCATTGAAAAACGTCCAGAAATGTTTGAAGCTACTGACTGAATGAAAGGAGCTGGCATCTCACTCTCTTTGAATCTTTATCATGCTAGGATTAGCAGGAAAAAGCAAAAAATTTCAGAATTGCACCTTGCAATGTGGAGATATTACTGTTTGTGCATTTACAATATTCATTGATTTTTGCCATTGAAAAACATGTTTTTCATATACCAGAAATGTTTGAAGCTACTGACTGAATGAAAGGAGCTGGCATCTCACTCTCTTTGAATCTTCTTTATCATGCTAGGATTAGCAGGAAAAAGCAAAAAATTTCAGAATTGCACCTTGCAATGTGGAGATATTACTGTTTGTGCATTTACAATATTCATTGATTTTTGCCATTGAAAAACATGTTTTTCATATACCAGAAATGTTTGAAGCTACTGACTGAATGAAAGGAGCTGGCATCTCACTCTCTTTGAATCTTCTTTATCATGCTAGGATTAGCAGGAAAAAGCAAAAAATTTCAGAATTGCACCTTGCAATGTGGAGATATTACTGTTTGTGCATTTACAATATTCATTGATTTTTGCCATTGAAAAACATGTTTTTCATATACCAGAAATGTTTGAAGCTACTGACTGAATGAAAGGAGCTGGCATCTCACTCTCTTTGAATCTTCTTTATCATGCTAGGATTAGCAGGAAAAAGCAAAAAATTTCAGAATTGCACCTTGCAATGTGGAGATATTACTGTTTGTGCATTTACAATATTCACTGATTTTTGCCATTGAAAAACATGTTTTTCATATAGCAGAAATGTTTGAAGCTACTGACTGAATGAAAGGAGCTGGCATCTCACTCTCTTTGAATCTTCTTTATCATGCTAGGATTAACAGGAAAAAGCAAAAAATTTCAGAATTGCACCTTGCAATGTGGAGATATTACTGTTTGTGCATTTACAATATTCATTGATTTTTGCCATTGAAAAACGTCCAGAAATGTTTGAAGCTACTGACTGAATGAAAGGAGCTGGCATCTCACTCTCTTTGAATCTTTATCATGCTAGGATTAGCAGGAAAAAGCAAAAAATTTCAGAATTGCACCTTGCAATGTGGAGATATTACTGTTTGTGCATTTACAATATTCATTGATTTTTGCCATTGAAAAACATGTTTTTCATATACCAGAAATGTTTGAAGCTACTGACTGAATGAAAGGAGCTGGCATCTCACTCTCTTTGAATCTTCTTTATCATGCTAGGATTAGCAGGAAAAAGCAAAAAATTTCAGAATTGCACCTTGCAATGTGGAGATATTACTGTTTGTGCATTTACAATATTCATTGATTTTTGCCATTGAAAAACATGTTTTTCATATACCAGAAATGTTTGAAGCTACTGACTGAATGAAAGGAGCTGGCATCTCACTCTCTTTGAATCTTCTTTATCATGCTAGGATTAGCAGGAAAAAGCAAAAAATTTCAGAATTGCACCTTGCAATGTGGAGATATTACTGTTTGTGCATTTACAATATTCATTGATTTTTGCCATTGAAAAACATGTTTTTCATATACCAGAAATGTTTGAAGCTACTGACTGAATGAAAGGAGCTGGCATCTCACTCTCTTTGAATCTTCTTTATCATGCTAGGATTAGCAGGAAAAAGCAAAAAATTTCAGAATTGCACCTTGCAATGTGGAGATATTACTGTTTGTGCATTTACAATATTCACTGATTTTTGCCATTGAAAAACATGTTTTTCATATAGCAGAAATGTTTGAAGCTACTGACTGAATGAAAGGAGCTGGCATCTCACTCTCTTTGAATCTTCTTTATCATGCTAGGATTAACAGGAAAAAGCAAAAAATTTCAGAATTGCACCTTGCAATGTGGAGATATTACTGTTTGTGCATTTACAATATTCATTGATTTTTGCCATTGAAAAACGTCCAGAAATGTTTGAAGCTACTGACTGAATGAAAGGAGCTGGCATCTCACTCTCTTTGAATCTTCTTTATCATGCTAGGATTAGCAGGAAAAAGCAAAAAATTTCAGAATTGCACCTTGCAATGTGGAGATATTACTGTTTGTGCATTTACAATATTCATTGATTTTTGCCATTGAAAAACATGTTTTTCATATACCAGAAATGTTTGAAGCTACTGACTGAATGAAAGGAGCTGGCATCTCACTCTCTTTGAATCTTCTTTATCATGCTAGGATTAGCAGGAAAAAGCAAAAAATTTCAGAATTGCACCTTGCAATGTGGAGATATTACTGTTTGTGCATTTACAATATTCATTGATTTTTGCCATTGAAAAACATGTTTTTCATATACCAGAATTGTTTGAAGCTACTGACTGAATGAAAGGAGCTGGCATCTCACTCTCTTTGAATCTTCTTTATCATGCTAGGATTAGCAGGAAAAAGCAAAAAATTTCAGAATTGCACCTTGCAATGTGGAGATATTACTGTTTGTGCATTTACAATATTCATTGATTTTTGCCATTGAAAAACATGTTTTTCATATACCAGAAATGTTTGAAGCTACTGACTGAATGAAAGGAGCTGGCATCTCACTCTCTTTGAATCTTCTTTATCATGATAGGATTAGCAGGAAAAAGCAAAAAATTTCAGAATTGCACCTTGCAATGTGGAGATATTACTGTTTGTGCATTTACAATATTCATTGATTTTTGCCATTGAAAAACATGTTTTTCATATACCAGAAATGTTTGAAGCTACTGACTGAATGAAAGGAGCTGGCATCTCACTCTCTTTGAATCTTCTTTATCATGCTAGGATTAACAGGAAAAAGCAAAAAATTTCAGAATTGCACCTTGCAATGTGGAGATATTACTGTTTGTGCATTTACAATATTCATTGATTTTTGATATTGAAAAACGTCCAGAAATGTTTGAAGCTACTGACTGAATGAAAGGAGCTGGCATCTCACTCTCTTTGAATCTTCTTTATCATGCTAGGATTAGCAGGAAAAAGCAAAAAATTTCAGAATTGCACCTTGCAATGTGGAGATATTACTGTTTGTGCATTTACAATATTCATTGATTTTTGCCATTGAAAAACATCATTTTATTCATATACCAGAAATGTTTGAAGCTACTGACTGAATGAAAGGAGCTGGCATCTCACTCTCTTTGAATCTTCTTTATCATGCTAGGATTAGCAGGAAAAAGAAAAAAATTTCAGAATTGCACCTTGCAATGTGGAGATATTACTGTTTGTGCATTTACAATATTCATTGATTTTTGCCATTGAAAAACATGTTTTTCATATACCAGAAATGTTTGAAGCTACTGACTGAATGAAAGGAGCTGGCATCTCACTCTCTTTGAATCTTCTTTATCATGCTAGGATTAGCAGGAAAAAGCAAAAAATTTCAGAATTGCACCTTGCAATGTGGAGATATTACTGTTTGTGCATTTACAATATTCATTGATTTTTGCCATTGAAAAACATGTTTTTCATATACCAGAAATGTTTGAAGCTACTGACTGAATGAAAGGAGCTGGCATCTCACTCTCTTTGAATCTTTATCATGCTAGGATTAGCAGGAAAAAGCAAAAAATTTCAGAATTGCACCTTGCAATGTGGAGATATTACTGTTTGTGCATTTACAATATTCATTGATTTTTGCCATTGAAAAACATGTTTTTCATATACCAGAAATGTTTGAAGCTACTGACTGAATGAAAGGAGCTGGCATCTCACTCTCTTTGAATCTTCTTTATCATGCTAGGATTAGCAGGAAAAAGCAAAAAATTTCAGAATTGCACCTTGCAATGTGGAGATATTACTGTTTGTGCATTTACAATATTCATTGATTTTTGCCATTGAAAAACATGTTTTTCATATACCAGAAATGTTTGAAGCTACTGACTGAATGAAAGGAGCTGGCATCTCACTCTCTTTGAATCTTCTTTATCATGCTAGGATTAGCAGGAAAAAGCAAAAAATTTCAGAATTGCACCTTGCAATGTGGAGATATTACTGTTTGTGCATTTACAATATTCATTGATTTTTGCCATTGAAAAACATGTTTTTCATATACCAGAAATGTTTGAAGCTACTGACTGAATGAAAGGAGCTGGCATCTCACTCTCTTTGAATCTTCTTTATCATGCTAGGATTAGCAGGAAAAAGCAAAAAATTTCAGAATTGCACCTTGCAATGTGGAGATATTACTGTTTGTGCATTTACAATATTCACTGATTTTTGCCATTGAAAAACATGTTTTTCATATAGCAGAAATGTTTGAAGCTACTGACTGAATGAAAGGAGCTGGCATCTCACTCTCTTTGAATCTTCTTTATCATGCTAGGATTAACAGGAAAAAGCAAAAAATTTCAGAATTGCACCTTGCAATGTGGAGATATTACTGTTTGTGCATTTACAATATTCATTGATTTTTGCCATTGAAAAACGTCCAGAAATGTTTGAAGCTACTGACTGAATGAAAGGAGCTGGCATCTCACTCTCTTTGAATCTTCTTTATCATGCTAGGATTAGCAGGAAAAAGCAAAAAATTTCAGAATTGCACCTTGCAATGTGGAGATATTACTGTTTGTGCATTTACAATATTCATTGATTTTTGCCATTGAAAAACATGTTTTTCATATACCAGAAATGTTTGAAGCTACTGACTGAATGAAAGGAGCTGGCATCTCACTCTCTTTGAATCTTCTTTATCATGCTAGGATTAGCAGGAAAAAGCAAAAAATTTCAGAATTGCACCTTGCAATGTGGAGATATTACTGTTTGTGCATTTACAATATTCATTGATTTTTGCCATTGAAAAACATGTTTTTCATATACCAGAAATGTTTGAAGCTACTGACTGAATGAAAGGAGCTGGCATATCACTCTCTTTGAATCTTCTTTATCATGCTAGGATTAGCAGGAAAAAGCAAAAAATTTCAGAATTGCACCTTGCAATGTGGAGATATTACTGTTTGTGCATTTACAATATTCATTGATTTTTGCCATTGAAAAACATGTTTTTCATATACCAGAAATGTTTGAAGCTACTGACTGAATGAAAGGAGCTGGCATCTCACTCTCTTTGAATCTTCTTTATCATGCTAGGATTAACAGGAAAAAGCAAAAAATTTCAGAATTGCACCTTGCAATGTGGAGATATTACTGTTTGTGCATTTACAATATTCATTGATTTTTGCCATTGAAAAACGTCCAGAAATGTTTGAAGCTACTGACTGAATGAAAGGAGCTGGCATCTCACTCTCTTTGAATCTTCTTTATCATGCTAGGATTAGCAGGAAAAAGCAAAAAATTTCAGAATTGCACCTTTCAATGTGGAGATATTACTGTTTGTGCATTTACAATATTCATTGATTTTTGCCATTGAAAAACATCATGTTATTCATATACCAGAAATGTTTGAAGCTACTGACTGAATGAAAGGAGCTGGCATCTCACTCTCTTTGAATCTTCTTTATCATGCTAGGATTAACAGGAAAAAGCAAAAAATTTCAGAATTGCACCTTGCAATGTGGAGATATTACTGTTTGTGCATTTACAATATTCATTGATTTTTGCCATTGAAAAACGTCCAGAAATGTTTGAAGCTACTGACTGAATGAAAGGAGCTGGCATCTCACTCTCTTTGAATCTTCTTTATCATGCTAGGATTAGCAGGAAAAAGCAAAAAATTTCAGAATTGCACCTTGCAATGTCGAGATATTACTGTTTGTGCATTTACAATATTCATTGATTTTTGCCATTGAAAAACATGTTTTTCATATACCAGAAATGTTTGAAGCTACTGACTGAATGAAAGGAGCTGGCATCTCACTCTCTTTGAATCTTCTTTATCATGCTAGGATTAGCAGGAAAAAGCAAAAAATTTCAGAATTGCACCTTGCAATGTGGAGATATTACTGTTTGTGCATTTACAATATTCATTGATTTTTGCCATTGAAAAACATGTTTTTCATATACCAGAAATGTTTGAAGCTACTGACTGAATGAAAGGAGCTGGCATCTCACTCTCTTTGAATCTTCTTTATCATGCTAGGATTAGCAGGAAAAAGCAAAAAATTTCAGAATTGCACCTTGCAATGTGGAGATATTACTGTTTGTGCATTTACAATATTCATTGATTTTTGCCATTGAAAAACATGTTTTTCATATACCAGAAATGTTTGAAGCTACTGACTGAATGAAAGGAGCTGGCATCTCACTCTCTTTGAATCTTCTTTATCATGCTAGGATTAACAGGAAAAAGCAAAAAATTTCAGAATTGCACCTTGCAATGTGGAGATATTACTGTTTGTGCATTTACAATATTCATTGATTTTTGCCATTGAAAAACGTCCAGAAATGTTTGAAGCTACTGACTGAATGAAAGGAGCTGGCATCTCACTCTCTTTGAATCTTTATCATGCTAGGATTAGCAGGAAAAAGCAAAAAATTTCAGAATTGCACCTTGCAATGTGGAGATATTACTGTTTGTGCATTTACAATATTCATTGATTTTTGCCATTGAAAAACATGTTTTTCATATACCAGAAATGTTTGAAGCTACTGACTGAATGAAAGGAGCTGGCATCTCACTCTCTTTGAATCTTCTTTATCATGCTAGGATTAGCAGGAAAAAGCAAAAAATTTCAGAATTGCACCTTGCAATGTGGAGATATTACTGTTTGTGCATTTACAATATTCATTGATTTTTGCCATTGAAAAACATGTTTTTCATATACCAGAAATGTTTGAAGCTACTGACTGAATGAAAGGAGCTGGCATCTCACTCTCTTGGAATCTTCTTTATCATGCTAGGATTAGCAGGAAAAAGCAAAAAATTTCAGAATTGCACCTTGCAATGTGGAGATATTACTGTTTGTGCATTTACAATATTCATTGATTTTTGCCATTGAAAAACATGTTTTTCATATACCAGAAATGTTTGAAGCTACTGACTGAATGAAAGGAGCTGGCATCTCACTCTCTTTGAATCTTCTTTATCATGCTAGGATTAGCAGGAAAAAGCAAAAAATTTCAGAATTGCACCTTGCAATGTGGAGATATTACTGTTTGTGCATTTACAATATTCACTGATTTTTGCCATTGAAAAACATGTTTTTCATATAGCAGAAATGTTTGAAGCTACTGACTGAATGAAAGGAGCTGGCATCTCACTCTCTTTGAATCTTCTTTATCATGCTAGGATTAACAGGAAAAAGCAAAAAATTTCAGAATTGCACCTTGCAATGTGGAGATATTACTGTTTGTGCATTTACAATATTCATTGATTTTTGCCATTGAAAAACGTCCAGAAATGTTTGAAGCTACTGACTGAATGAAAGGAGCTGGCATCTCACTCTCTTTGAATCTTCTTTATCATGCTAGGATTAGCAGGAAAAAGCAAAAAATTTCAGAATTGCACCTTGCAATGTGGAGATATTACTGTTTGTGCATTTACAATATTCATTGATTTTTGCCATTGAAAAACATGTTTTTCATATACCAGAAATGTTTGAAGCTACTGACTGAATGAAAGGAGCTGGCATCTCACTCTCTTTGAATCTTCTTTATCATGCTAGGATTAGCAGGAAAAAGCAAAAAATTTCAGAATTGCACCTTGCAATGTGGAGATATTACTGTTTGTGCATTTACAATATTCATTGATTTTTGCCATTGAAAAACATGTTTTTCATATACCAGAATTGTTTGAAGCTACTGACTGAATGAAAGGAGCTGGCATCTCACTCTCTTTGAATCTTCTTTATCATGCTAGGATTAGCAGGAAAAAGCAAAAAATTTCAGAATTGCACCTTGCAATGTGGAGATATTACTGTTTGTGCATTTACAATATTCATTGATTTTTGCCATTGAAAAACATGTTTTTCATATACCAGAAATGTTTGAAGCTACTGACTGAATGAAAGGAGCTGGCATCTCACTCTCTTTGAATCTTCTTTATCATGCTAGGATTAGCAGGAAAAAGCAAAAAATTTCAGAATTGCACCTTGCAATGTGGAGATATTACTGTTTGTGCATTTACAATATTCATTGATTTTTGCCATTGAAAAACATGTTTTTCATATACCAGAAATGTTTGAAGCTACTGACTGAATGAAAGGAGCTGGCATCTCACTCTCTTTGAATCTTCTTTATCATGCTAGGATTAACAGGAAAAAGCAAAAAATTTCAGAATTGCACCTTGCAATGTGGAGATATTACTGTTTGTGCATTTACAATATTCATTGATTTTTGCCATTGAAAAACGTCCAGAAATGTTTGAAGCTACTGACTGAATGAAAGGAGCTGGCATCTCACTCTCTTTGAATCTTCTTTATCATGCTAGGATTAGCAGGAAAAAGCAAAAAATTTCAGAATTGCACCTTTCAATGTGGAGATATTACTGTTTGTGCATTTACAATATTCATTGATTTTTGCCATTGAAAAACATCATGTTATTCATATACCAGAAATGTTTGAAGCTACTGACTGAATGAAAGGAGCTGGCATCTCACTCTCTTTGAATCTTCTTTATCATGCTAGGATTAACAGGAAAAAGCAAAAAATTTCAGAATTGCACCTTGCAATGTGGAGATATTACTGTTTGTGCATTTACAATATTCATTGATTTTTGCCATTGAAAAACGTCCAGAAATGTTTGAAGCTACTGACTGAATGAAAGGAGCTGGCATCTCACTCTCTTTGAATCTTCTTTATCATGCTAGGATTAGCAGGAAAAAGCAAAAAATTTCAGAATTGCACCTTGGAATGTGGAGATAATACTGTTTGTGCATTTACAATATTCATTGATTTTTGCCATTGAAAAACATGTTTTTCATATACCAGAAATGTTTGAAGCTACTGACTGAATGAAAGGAGCTGGCATCTCACTCTCTTTGAATCTTCTTTATCATGCTAGGATTAGCAGGAAAAAGCAAAAAATTTCAGAATTGCACCTTGCAATGTGGAGATATTACTGTTTGTGCATTTACAATATTCATTGATTTTTGCCATTGAAAAACATGTTTTTCATATACCAGAAATGTTTGAAGCTACTGACTGAATGAAAGGAGCTGGCATCTCACTCTCTTTGAATCTTCTTTATCATGCTAGGATTAGCAGGAAAAAGCAAAAAATTTCAGAATTGCACCTTGCAATGTGGAGATATTACTGTTTGTGCATTTACAATATTCATTGATTTTTGCCATTGAAAAACATGTTTTTCATATACCAGAAATGTTTGAAGCTACTGACTGAATGAAAGGAGCTGGCATCTCACTCTCTTTGAATCTTCTTTATCATGCTAGGATTAACAGGAAAAAGCAAAAAATTTCAGAATTGCACCTTGCAATGTGGAGATATTACTGTTTGTGCATTTACAATATTCATTGATTTTTGCCATTGAAAAACATGTTTTTCATATACCAGAAATGTTTGAAGCTACTGACTGATTGAAAGGAGCTGGCATCTCACTCTCTTTGAATCTTCTTTATCATGCTAGGATTAGCAGGAAAAAGCAAAAAATTTCAGAATTGCACCTTGCAATGTGGAGATATTACTGTTTGTGCATTTACAATATTCACTGATTTTTGCCATTGAAAAACATGTTTTTCATATAGCAGAAATGTTTGAAGCTACTGACTGAATGAAAGGAGCTGGCATCTCACTCTCTTTGAATCTTCTTTATCATGCTAGGATTAACAGGAAAAAGCAAAAAATTTCAGAATTGCACCTTGCAATGTGGAGATATTACTGTTTGTGCATTTACAATATTCATTGATTTTTGCCATTGAAAAACGTCCAGAAATGTTTGAAGCTACTGACTGAATGAAAGGAGCTGGCATCTCACTCTCTTTGAATCTTCTTTATCATGCTAGGATTAGCAGGAAAAAGCAAAAAATTTCAGAATTGCACCTTGCAATGTGGAGATATTACTGTTTGTGCATTTACAATATTCATTGATTTTTGCCATTGAAAAACATGTTTTTCATATACCAGAAATGTTTGAAGCTACTGACTGAATGAAAGGAGCTGGCATCTCACTCTCTTTGAATCTTCTTTATCATGCTAGGATTAGCAGGAAAAAGCAAAAAATTTCAGAATTGCACCTTGCAATGTGGAGATACTACTGTTTGTGCATTTACAATATTCATTGATTTTTGCCATTGAAAAACATGTTTTTCATATACCAGAAATGTTTGAAGCTACTGACTGAATGAAAGGAGCTGGCATCTCACTCTCTTTGAATCTTCTTTATCATGCTAGGATTAGCAGGAAAAAGCAAAAAATTTCAGAATTGCACCTTGCAATGTGGAGATATTACTGTTTGTGCATTTACAATATTCATTGATTTTTGCCATTGAAAAACATGTTTTTCATATACCAGAAATGTTTGAAGCTACTGACTGAATGAAAGGAGCTGGCATCTCACTCTCTTTGAATCTTCTTTATCATGCTAGGATTAGCAGGAAAAAGCAAAAAATTTCAGAATTGCACCTTGCAATGTGGAGATATTACTGTTTGTGCATTTACAATATTCATTGATTTTTGCCATTGAAAAACATGTTTTTCATATACCAGAAATGTTTGAAGCTACTGACTGAATGAAAGGAGCTGGCATCTCACTCTCTTTGAATCTTCTTTATCATGCTAGGATTAGCAGGAAAAAGCAAAAAATTTCAGAATTGCACCTTGCAATGTGGAGATATTACTGTTTGTGCATTTACAATATTCATTGATTTTTGCCATTGAAAAACATGTTTTTCATATACCAGAAATGTTTGAAGCTACTGACTGAATGAAAGGAGCTGGCATCTCACTCTCTTTGAATCTTCTTTATCATGCTAGGATTAACAGGAAAAAGCAAAAAATTTCAGAATTGCACCTTGCAATGTGGAGATATTACTGTTTGTGCATTTACAATATTCATTGATTTTTGCCATTGAAAAACGTCCAGAAATGTTTGAAGCTACTGACTGAATGAAAGGAGCTGGCATCTCACTCTCTTTGAATCTTTATCATGCTAGGATTAGCAGGAAAAAGCAAAAAATTTCAGAATTGCACCTTGCAATGTGGAGATATTACTGTTTGTGCATTTACAATATTCATTGATTTTTGCCATTGAAAAACATGTTTTTCATATACCAGAAATGTTTGAAGCTACTGACTGAATGAAAGGAGCTGGCATCTCACTCTCTTTGAATCTTCTTTATCATGCTAGGATTAGCAGGAAAAAGCAAAAAATTTCAGAATTGCACCTTGCAATGTGGAGATATTACTGTTTGTGCATTTACAATATTCATTGATTTTTGCCATTGAAAAACATGTTTTTCATATACCAGAAATGTTTGAAGCTACTGACTGAATGAAAGGAGCTGGCATCTCACTCTCTTTGAATCTTCTTTATCATGCTAGGATTAGCAGGAAAAAGCAAAAAATTTCAGAATTGCACCTTGCAATGTGGAGATATTACTGTTTGTGCATTTACAATATTCATTGATTTTTGCCATTGAAAAACATGTTTTTCATATACCAGAAATGTTTGAAGCTACTGACTGAATGAAAGGAGCTGGCATCTCACTCTCTTTGAATCTTCTTTATCATGCTAGGATTAGCAGGAAAAAGCAAAAAATTTCAGAATTGCACCTTGCAATGTGGAGATATTACTGTTTGTGCATTTACAATATTCACTGATTTTTGCCATTGAAAAACATGTTTTTCATATAGCAGAAATGTTTGAAGCTACTGACTGAATGAAAGGAGCTGGCATCTCACTCTCTTTGAATCTTCTTTATCATGCTAGGATTAACAGGAAAAAGCAAAAAATTTCAGAATTGCACCTTGCAATGTGGAGATATTACTGTTTGTGCATTTACAATATTCATTGATTTTTGCCATTGAAAAACGTCCAGAAATGTTTGAAGCTACTGACTGAATGAAAGGAGCTGGCATCTCACTCTCTTTGAATCTTCTTTATCATGCTAGGATTAGCAGGAAAAAGCAAAAAATTTCAGAATTGCACCTTGCAATGTGGAGATATTACTGTTTGTGCATTTACAATATTCATTGATTTTTGCCATTGAAAAACATGTTTTTCATATACCAGAAATGTTTGAAGCTACTGACTGAATGAAAGGAGCTGGCATCTCACTCTCTTTGAATCTTCTTTATCATGCTAGGATTAGCAGGAAAAAGCAAAAAATTTCAGAATTGCACCTTGCAATGTGGAGATATTACTGTTTGTGCATTTACAATATTCATTGATTTTTGCCATTGAAAAACATGTTTTTCATATACCAGAAATGTTTGAAGCTACTGACTGAATGAAAGGAGCTGGCATCTCACTCTCTTTGAATCTTCTTTATCATGCTAGGATTAGCAGGAAAAAGCAAAAAATTTCAGAATTGCACCTTGCAATGTGGAGATATTACTGTTTGTGCATTTACAATATTCATTGATTTTTGCCATTGAAAAACATGTTTTTCATATACCAGAAATGTTTGAAGCTACTGACTGAATGAAAGGAGCTGGCATCTCACTCTCTTTGAATCTTCTTTATCATGCTAGGATTAACAGGAAAAAGCAAAAAATTTCAGAATTGCACCTTGCAATGTGGAGATATTACTGTTTGTGCATTTACAATATTCATTGATTTTTGCCATTGAAAAACGTCCAGAAATGTTTGAAGCTACTGACTGAATGAAAGGAGCTGGCATCTCACTCTCTTTGAATCTTCTTTATCATGCTAGGATTAGCAGGAAAAAGCAAAAAATTTCAGAATTGCACCTTTCAATGTGGAGATATTACTGTTTGTGCATTTACAATATTCATTGATTTTTGCCATTGAAAAACATTGTTATTCATATACCAGAAATGTTTGAAGCTACTGACTGAATGAAAGGAGCTGGCATCTCACTCTCTTTGAATCTTCTTTATCATGCTAGGATTAGCAGGAAAAAGCAAAAAATTTCAGAATTGCACCTTGCAATGTGGAGATACTACTGTTTGTGCATTTACAATATTCATTGATTTTTGCCATTGAAAAACATGTTTTTCATATACCAGAAATGTTTGAAGCTACTGACTGAATGAAAGGAGCTGGCATCTCACTCTCTTTGAATCTTCTTTATCATGCTAGGATTAGCAGGAAAAAGCAAAAAATTTCAGAATTGCACCTTGCAATGTGGAGATATTACTGTTTGTGCATTTACAATATTCATTGATTTTTGCCATTGAAAAACATGTTTTTCATATACCAGAAATGTTTGAAGCTACTGACTGAATGAAAGGAGCTGGCATCTCACTCTCTTTGAATCTTCTTTATCATGCTAGGATTAGCAGGAAAAAGCAAAAAATTTCAGAATTGCACCTTGCAATGTGGAGATATTACTGTTTGTGCATTTACAATATTCATTGATTTTTGCCATTGAAAAACATGTTTTTCATATACCAGAAATGTTTGAAGCTACTGACTGAATGAAAGGAGCTGGCATCTCACTCTCTTTGAATCTTCTTTATCATGCTAGGATTAGCAGGAAAAAGCAAAAAATTTCAGAATTGCACCTTGCAATGTGGAGATATTACTGTTTGTGCATTTACAATATTCATTGATTTTTGCCATTGAAAAACATGTTTTTCATATACCAGAAATGTTTGAAGCTACTGACTGAATGAAAGGAGCTGGCATCTCACTCTCTTTGAATCTTCTTTATCATGCTAGGATTAACAGGAAAAAGCAAAAAATTTCAGAATTGCACCTTGCAATGTGGAGATATTACTGTTTGTGCATTTACAATATTCATTGATTTTTGCCATTGAAAAACGTCCAGAAATGTTTGAAGCTACTGACTGAATGAAAGGAGCTGGCATCTCACTCTCTTTGAATCTTTTATCATGCTAGGATTAGCAGGAAAAAGCAAAAAATTTCAGAATTGCACCTTGCAATGTGGAGATATTACTGTTTGTGCATTTACAATATTCATTGATTTTTGCCATTGAAAAACATGTTTTTCATATACCAGAAATGTTTGAAGCTACTGACTGAATGAAAGGAGCTGGCATCTCACTCTCTTTGAATCTTCTTTATCATGCTAGGATTAGCAGGAAAAAGCAAAAAATTTCAGAATTGCACCTTGCAATGTGGAGATATTACTGTTTGTGCATTTACAATATTCATTGATTTTTGCCATTGAAAAACATGTTTTTCATATACCAGAAATGTTTGAAGCTACTGACTGAATGAAAGGAGCTGGCATCTCACTCTCTTTGAATCTTCTTTATCATGCTAGGATTAGCAGGAAAAAGCAAAAAATTTCAGAATTGCACCTTGCAATGTGGAGATATTACTGTTTGTGCATTTACAATATTCACTGATTTTTGCCATTGAAAAACATGTTTTTCATATAGCAGAAATGTTTGAAGCTACTGACTGAATGAAAGGAGCTGGCATCTCACTCTCTTTGAATCTTCTTTATCATGCTAGGATTAACAGGAAAAAGCAAAAAATTTCAGAATTGCACCTTGCAATGTGGAGATATTACTGTTTGTGCATTTACAATATTCATTGATTTTTGCCATTGAAAAACATGTTTTCCAGAAATGTTTGAAGCTACTGACTGAATGAAAGGAGCTGGCATCTCACTCTCTTTGAATCTTCTTTATCATGCTAGGATTAGCAGGAAAAAGCAAAAAATTTCAGAATTGCACCTTGCAATGTGGAGATATTACTGTTTGTGCATTTACAATATTCATTGATTTTTGCCATTGAAAAACATGTTTTTCATATACCAGAAATGTTTGAAGCTACTGACTGAATGAAAGGAGCTGGCATCTCACTCTCTTTGAATCTTCTTTATCATGCTAGGATTAGCAGGAAAAAGCAAAAAATTTCAGAATTGCACCTTGCAATGTGGAGATATTACTGTTTGTGCATTTACAATATTCATTGATTTTTGCCATTGAAAAACATGTTTTTCATATACCAGAAATGTTTGAAGCTACTGACTGAATGAAAGGAGCTGGCATCTCACTCTCTTTGAATCTTCTTTATCATGCTAGGATTAGCAGGAAAAAGCAAAAAATTTCAGAATTGCACCTTGCAATGTGGAGATATTACTGTTTGTGCATTTACAATATTCATTGATTTTTGCCATTGAAAAACATGTTTTTCATATACCAGAAATGTTTGAAGCTACTGACTGAATGAAAGGAGCTGGCATCTCACTCTCTTTGAATCTTCTTTATCATGCTAGGATTAACAGGAAAAAGCAAA
>NW_027368213.1:0-51520 GCF_046119375.1 Phyllobates terribilis
ACAGAATGAAAGGAGCTGGCATCTCACTCTCTTTGAATCTTCTTTATCATGCTAGGATTAACAGGAAAAAGCTAAAAATTTCAGAATTGCACCGTGCAATGTGGAGATATTACTGTTTGTGCATTTACAATATTCATTGATTTTTGCCATTGAAAAACATGTTTTTCATATACCAGAAATGTTTGAAGCTACTGACTGAATGAAAGGAGCTGGCATCTCACTCTCTTTGAATCTTCTTTATCATGCTAGGATTAACAGGAAAAAGCTAAAAATTTCAGAATTGCACCGTGCAATGTGGAGATATTACTGTTTGTGCATTTACAATATTCATTGATTTTTGCCATTGAAAAACATGTTTTTCATATACCAGAAATGTTTGAAGCTACTGACTGAATGAAAGGAGCTGGCATCTCACTCTCTTTGAATCTTCTTTATCATGCTAGGATTAGCAGGAAAAAGCAAAAAATTTCAGAATTGCACCTTGCAATGTGGAGATATTACTGTTTGTGCATTTACAATATTCATTGATTTTTGCCATTGAAAAACGTCCAGAAATGTTTGAATCTACTGACTGAATGAAAGGAGCTGGCATCTCACTCTCTTTGAATCTTCTTTATCATGCTAGGATTAACAGGAAAAAGCTAAAAATTTCAGAATTGCACCGTGCAATGTGGAGATATTACTGTTTGTGCATTTACAATATTCATTGATTTTTGCCATTGAAAAACATGTTTTTCATATACCAGAAATGTTTGAAGCTACTGACTGAATGAAAGGAGCTGGCATCTCACTCTCTTTGAATCTTCTTTATCATGCTAGGATTAGCAGGAAAAAGCAAAAAATTTCAGAATTGCACCTTGCAATGTGGAGATATTACTGTTTGTGCATTTACAATATTCATTGATTTTTGCCATTGAAAAACATGTTTTTCATATACCAGAAATGTTTGAAGCTACTGACTGAATGAAAGGAGCTGGCATCTCACTCTCTTTGAATCTTCTTTATCATGCTAGGATTAACAGGAAAAAGCTAAAAATTTCAGAATTGCACCGTGCAATGTGGAGATATTACTGTTTGTGCATTTACAATATTCATTGATTTTTGCCATTGAAAAACATGTTTTTCATATACCAGAAATGTTTGAAGCTACTGACTGAATGAAAGGAGCTGGCATCTCACTCTCTTTGAATCTTCTTTATCATGCTAGGATTAGCAGGAAAAAGCAAAAAATTTCAGAATTGCACCTTGCAATGTGGAGATATTACTGTTTGTGCATTTACAATATTCATTGATTTTTGCCATTGAAAAACATGTTTTTCATATACCAGAAATGTTTGAAGCTACTGACTGAATGAAAGGAGCTGGCATCTCACTCTCTTTGAATCTTCTTTATCATGCTAGGATTAACAGGAAAAAGCTAAAAATTTCAGAATTGCACCGTGCAATGTGGAGATATTACTGTTTGTGCATTTACAATATTCATTGATTTTTGCCATTGAAAAACATGTTTTTCATATACCAGAAATGTTTGAAGCTACTGACTGAATGAAAGGAGCTGGCATCTCACTCTCTTTGAATCTTCTTTATCATGCTAGGATTAGCAGGAAAAAGCAAAAAATTTCAGAATTGCACCTTGCAATGTGGAGATATTACTGTTTGTGCATTTACAATATTCATTGATTTTTGCCATTGAAAAACATGTTTTTCATATACCAGAAATGTTTGAAGCTACTGACTGAATGAAAGGAGCTGGCATCTCACTCTCTTTGAATCTTCTTTATCATGCTAGGATTAACAGGAAAAAGCAAAAAATTTCAGAATTGCACCTTGCAATGTGGAGATATTACTGTTTGTGCATTTACAATATTCATTGATTTTTGCCATTGAAAAACATGTTTTTCATATACCAGAAATGTTTGAAGCTACTGACTGAATGAAAGGAGCTGGCATCTCACTCTCTTTGAATCTTCTTTATCATGCTAGGATTAACAGGAAAAAGCTAAAAATTTCAGAATTGCACCGTGCAATGTGGAGATATTACTGTTTGTGCATTTACAATATTCATTGATTTTTGCCATTGAAAAACATGTTTTTCATATACCAGAAATGTTTGAAGCTACTGACTGAATGAAAGGAGCTGGCATCTCACTCTCTTTGAATCTTCTTTATCATGCTAGGATTAGCAGGAAAAAGCAAAAAATTTCAGAATTGCACCTTGCAATGTGGAGATATTACTGTTTGTGCATTTACAATATTCATTGATTTTTGCCATTGAAAAACATGTTTTTCATATACCAGAAATATTTGAAGCTACTGACTGAATGAAAGGAGCTGGCATCTCACTCTCTTTGAATCTTCTTTATCATGCTAGGATTAACAGGAAAAAGCTAAAAATTTCAGAATTGCACCGTGCAATGTGGAGATATTACTGTTTGTGCATTTACAATATTCATTGATTTTTGCCATTGAAAAACATGTTTTTCATATACCAGAAATGTTTGAAGCTACTGACTGAATGAAAGGAGCTGGCATCTCACTCTCTTTGAATCTTCTTTATCATGCTAGGATTAGCAGGAAAAAGCAAAAAATTTCAGAATTGCACCTTGCAATGTGGAGATATTACTGTTTGTGCATTTACAATATTCATTGATTTTTGCCATTGAAAAACATGTTTTTCATATACCAGAAATGTTTGAAGCTACTGACTGAATGAAAGGAGCTGGCATCTCACTCTCTTTGAATCTTCTTTATCATGCTAGGATTAACAGGAAAAAGCTAAAAATTTCAGAATTGCACCGTGCAATGTGGAGATATTACTGTTTGTGCATTTACAATATTCATTGATTTTTGCCATTGAAAAACATGTTTTTCATATACCAGAAATGTTTGAAGCTACTGACTGAATGAAAGGAGCTGGCATCTCACTCTCTTTCAATCTTCTTTATCATGCTAGGATTAGCAGGAAAAAGCAAAAAATTTCAGAATTGCACCTTGCAATGTGGAGATATTACTGTTTGTGCATTTACAATATTCATTGATTTTTGCCATTGAAAAACATGTTTTTCATATACCAGAAATGTTTGAAGCTACTGACTGAATGAAAGGAGCTGGCATCTCACTCTCTTTGAATCTTCTTTATCATGCTAGGATTAACAGGAAAAAGCTAAAAATTTCAGAATTGCACCGTGCAATGTGGAGATATTACTGTTTGTGCATTTACAATATTCATTGATTTTTGCCATTGAAAAACATGTTTTTCATATACCAGAAATGTTTGAAGCTACTGACTGAATGAAAGGAGCTGGCATCTCACTCTCTTTGAATCTTCTTTATCATGCTAGGATTAGCAGGAAAAAGCAAAAAATTTCAGAATTGCACCTTGCAATGTGGAGATATTACTGTTTGTGCATTTACAATATTCATTGATTTTTGCCATTGAAAAACATGTTTTTCATATACCAGAAATGTTTGAAGCTACTGACTGAATGAAAGGAGCTGGCATCTCACTCTCTTTGAATCTTCTTTATCATGCTAGGATTAACAGGAAAAAGCTAAAAATTTCAGAATTGCACCGTGCAATGTGGAGATATTACTGTTTGTGCATTTACAATATTCATTGATTTTTGCCATTGAAAAACATGTTTTTCATATACCAGAAATGTTTGAAGCTACTGACTGAATGAAAGGAGCTGGCATCTCACTCTCTTTGAATCTTCTTTATCATGCTAGGATTAGCAGGAAAAAGCAAAAAATTTCAGAATTGCACCTTGCAATGTGGAGATATTACTGTTTGTGCATTTACAATATTCATTGATTTTTGCCATTGAAAAACATGTTTTTCATATACCAGAAATGTTTGAAGCTACTGACTGAATGAAAGGAGCTGGCATCTCACTCTCTTTGAATCTTCTTTATCATGCTAGGATTAACAGGAAAAAGCAAAAAATTTCAGAATTGCACCTTGCAATGTGGAGATATTACTGTTTGTGCATTTACAATATTCATTGATTTTTGCCATTGAAAAACATGTTTTTCATATACCAGAAATGTTTGAAGCTACTGACTGAATGAAAGGAGCTGGCATCTCACTCTCTTTGAATCTTCTTTATCATGCTAGGATTAACAGGAAAAAGCTAAAAATTTCAGAATTGCACCGTGCAATGTGGAGATATTACTGTTTGTGCATTTACAATATTCATTGATTTTTGCCATTGAAAAACATGTTTTTCATATACCAGAAATGTTTGAAGCTACTGACTGAATGAAAGGAGCTGGCATCTCACTCTCTTTGAATCTTCTTTATCATGCTAGGATTAGCAGGAAAAAGCAAAAAATTTCAGAATTGCACCTTGCAATGTGGAGATATTACTGTTTGTGCATTTACAATATTCATTGATTTTTGCCATTGAAAAATATGTTTTTCATATACCAGAAATATTTGAAGCTACTGACTGAATGAAAGGAGCTGGCATCTCACTCTCTTTGAATCTTCTTTATCATGCTAGGATTAACAGGAAAAAGCTAAAAATTTCAGAATTGCACCGTGCAATGTGGAGATATTACTGTTTGTGCATTTACAATATTCATTGATTTTTGCCATTGAAAAACATGTTTTTCATATACCAGAAATGTTTGAAGCTACTGACTGAATGAAAGGAGCTGGCATCTCACTCTCTTTGAATCTTCTTTATCATGCTAGGATTAGCAGGAAAAAGCAAAAAATTTCAGAATTGCACCTTGCAATGTGGAGATATTACTGTTTGTGCATTTACAATATTCATTGATTTTTGCCATTGAAAAACATGTTTTTCATATACCAGAAATGTTTGAAGCTACTGACTGAATGAAAGGAGCTGGCATCTCACTCTCTTTGAATCTTCTTTATCATGCTAGGATTAACAGGAAAAAGCTAAAAATTTCAGAATTGCACCGTGCAATGTGGAGATATTACTGTTTGTGCATTTACAATATTCATTGATTTTTGCCATTGAAAAACATGTTTTTCATATACCAGAAATGTTTGAAGCTACTGACTGAATGAAAGGAGCTGGCATCTCACTCTCTTTCAATCTTCTTTATCATGCTAGGATTAGCAGGAAAAAGCAAAAAATTTCAGAATTGCACCTTGCAATGTGGAGATATTACTGTTTGTGCATTTACAATATTCATTGATTTTTGCCATTGAAAAACGTCCAGAAATGTTTGAAGCTACTGACTGAATGAAAGGAGCTGGCATCTCACTCTCTTTGAATCTTCTTTATCATGCTAGGATTAACAGGAAAAAGCAAAAAATTTCAGAATTGCACCTTGCAATGTGGAGATATTACTGTTTGTGCATTTACAATATTCATTGATTTTTGCCATTGAAAAACATGTTTTTCATATACCAGAAATGTTTGAAGCTACTGACTGAATGAAAGGAGCTGGCATCTCACTCTCTTTGAATCTTCTTTATCATGCTAGGATTAACAGGAAAAAGCTAAAAATTTCAGAATTGCACCGTGCAATGTGGAGATATTACTGTTTGTGCATTTACAATATTCATTGATTTTTGCCATTGAAAAACATGTTTTTCATATACCAGAAATGTTTGAAGCTACTGACTGAATGAAAGGAGCTGGCATCTCACTCTCTTTGAATCTTCTTTATCATGCTAGGATTAGCAGGAAAAAGCAAAAAATTTCAGAATTGCACCTTGCAATGTGGAGATATTACTGTTTGTGCATTTACAATATTCATTGATTTTTGCCATTGAAAAACATGTTTTTCATATACCAGAAATGTTTGAAGCTACTGACTGAATGAAAGGAGCTGGCATCTCACTCTCTTTGAATCTTCTTTATCATGCTAGGATTAACAGGAAAAAGCTAAAAATTTCAGAATTGCACCGTGCAATGTGGAGATATTACTGTTTGTGCATTTACAATATTCATTGATTTTTGCCATTGAAAAACATGTTTTTCATATACCAGAAATGTTTGAAGCTACTGACTGAATGAAAGGAGCTGGCATCTCACTCTCTTTGAATCTTCTTTATCATGCTAGGATTAGCAGGAAAAAGCAAAAAATTTCAGAATTGCACCTTGCAATGTGGAGATATTACTGTTTGTGCATTTACAATATTCATTGATTTTTGCCATTGAAAAACATGTTTTTCATATACCAGAAATGTTTGAAGCTACTGACTGAATGAAAGGAGCTGGCATCTCACTCTCTTTGAATCTTCTTTATCATGCTAGGATTAACAGGAAAAAGCTAAAAATTTCAGAATTGCACCGTGCAATGTGGAGATATTACTGTTTGTGCATTTACAATATTCATTGATTTTTGCCATTGAAAAACATGTTTTTCATATACCAGAAATGTTTGAAGCTACTGACTGAATGAAAGGAGCTGGCATCTCACTCTCTTTGAATCTTCTTTATCATGCTAGGATTAGCAGGAAAAAGCAAAAAATTTCAGAATTGCACATTGCAATGTGGAGATATTACTGTTTGTGCATTTACAATATTCATTGATTTTTGCCATTGAAAAACATGTTTTTCATATACCAGAAATGTTTGAAGCTACTGACTGAATGAAAGGAGCTGGCATCTCACTCTCTTTGAATCTTCTTTATCATGCTAGGATTAACAGGAAAAAGCTAAAAATTTCAGAATTGCACCGTGCAATGTGGAGATATTACTGTTTGTGCATTTACAATATTCATTGATTTTTGCCATTGAAAAACATGTTTTTCATATACCAGAAATGTTTGAAGCTACTGACTGAATGAAAGGAGCTGGCATCTCACTCTCTTTGAATCTTCTTTATCATGCTAGGATTAGCAGGAAAAAGCAAAAAATTTCAGAATTGCACCTTGCAATGTGGAGATATTACTGTTTGTGCATTTACAATATTCATTGATTTTTGCCATTGAAAAACATGTTTTTCATATACCAGAAATGTTTGAAGCTACTGACTGAATGAAAGGAGCTGGCATCTCACTCTCTTTGAATCTTCTTTATCATGCTAGGATTAACAGGAAAAAGCTAAAAATTTCAGAATTGCACCGTGCAATGTGGAGATATTACTGTTTGTGCATTTACAAAATTCATTGATTTTTGCCATTGAAAAACATGTTTTTCATATACCAGAAATGTTTGAAGCTACTGACTGAATGAAAGGAGCTGGCATCTCACTCTCTTTGAATCTTCTTTATCATGCTAGGATTAGCAGGAAAAAGCAAAAAATTTCAGAATTGCACCTTGCAATGTGGAGATATTACTGTTTGTGCATTTACAATATTCATTGATTTTTGCCATTGAAAAACATGTTTTTCATATACCAGAAATGTTTGAAGCTACTGACTGAATGAAAGGAGCTGGCATCTCACTCTCTTTGAATCTTCTTTATCATGCTAGGATTAACAGGAAAAAGCAAAAAATTTCAGAATTGCACCTTGCAATGTGGAGATATTACTGTTTGTGCATTTACAATATTCATTGATTTTTGCCATTGAAAAACATGTTTTTCATATACCAGAAATGTTTGAAGCTACTGACTGAATGAAAGGAGCTGGCATCTCACTCTCTTTGAATCTTCTTTATCATGCTAGGATTAACAGGAAAAAGCTAAAAATTTCAGAATTGCACCGTGCAATGTGGAGATATTACTGTTTGTGCATTTACAATATTCATTGATTTTTGCCATTGAAAAACGTTTTTCATATACCAGAAATGTTTGAAGCTACTGACTGAATGAAAGGAGCTGGCATCTCACTCTCTTTGAATCTTCTTTATCATGCTAGGATTAGCAGGAAAAAGCAAAAAATTTCAGAATTGCACCTTGCAATGTGGAGATATTACTGTTTGTGCATTTACAATATTCATTGATTTTTGCCATTGAAAAACATATTTTTCATATACCAGAAATGTTTGAAGCTACTGACTGAATGAAAGGAGCTGGCATCTCACTCTCTTTGAATCTTCTTTATCATGCTAGGATTAGCAGGAAAAAGCAAAAAATTTCAGAATTGCACCTTGCAATGTGGAGATATTACTGTTTGTGCATTTACAATATTCATTGATTTTTGCCATTGAAAAACATGTTTTTCATATACCAGAAATGTTTGAAGCTACTGACTGAATGAAAGGAGCTGGCATCTCACTCTCTTTGAATCTTCTTTATCATGCTAGGATTAACAGGAAAAAGCTAAAAATTTCAGAATTGCACCGTGCAATGTGGAGATATTACTGTTTGTGCATTTACAATATTCATTGATTTTTGCCATTGAAAAACATGTTTTTCATATACCAGAAATGTTTGAAGCTACTGACTGAATGAAAGGAGCTGGCATCTCACTCTCTTTGAATCTTCTTTATCATGCTAGGATTAGCAGGAAAAAGCAAAAAATTTCAGAATTGCACCTTGCAATGTGGAGATATTACTGTTTGTGCATTTACAATATTCATTGATTTTTGCCATTGAAAAACATGTTTTTCATATACCAGAAATGTTTGAAGCTACTGACTGAATGAAAGGAGCTGGCATCTCACTCTCTTTGAATCTTCTTTATCATGCTAGGATTAACAGGAAAAAGCTAAAAATTTCAGAATTGCACCGTGCAATGTGGAGATATTACTGTTTGTGCATTTACAATATTCATTGATTTTTGCCATTGAAAAACATGTTTTTCATATACCAGAAATGTTTGAAGCTACTGACTGAATGAAAGGAGCTGGCATCTCACTCTCTTTGAATCTTCTTTATCATGCTAGGATTAGCAGGAAAAAGCAAACAATTTCAGAATTGCACCTTGCAATGTGGAGATATTACTGTTTGTGCATTTACAATATTCATTGATTTTTGCCATTGAAAAACATGTTTTTCATATACCAGAAATGTTTGAAGCTACTGACTGAATGAAAGGAGCTGGCATCTCACTCTCTTTGAATCTTCTTTATCATGCTAGGATTAACAGGAAAAAGCTAAAAATTTCAGAATTGCACCGTGCAATGTGGAGATATTACTGTTTGTGCATTTACAATATTCATTGATTTTTGCCATTGAAAAACATGTTTTTCATATACCAGAAATGTTTGAAGCTACTGACTGAATGAAAGGAGCTGGCATCTCACTCTCTTTGAATCTTCTTTATCATGCTAGGATTAGCAGGAAAAAGCAAAAAATTTCAGAATTGCACCTTGCAATGTGGAGATATTACTGTTTGTGCATTTACAATATTCATTGATTTTTGCCATTGAAAAACATGTTTTTCATATACCAGAAATGTTTGAAGCTACTGACTGAATGAAAGGAGCTGGCATCTCACTCTCTTTGAATCTTCTTTATCATGCTAGGATTAACAGGAAAAAGCAAAAAATTTCAGAATTGCACCTTGCAATGTGGAGATATTACTGTTTGTGCATTTACAATATTCATTGATTTTTGCCATTGAAAAACATGTTTTTCATATACCAGAAATGTTTGAAGCTACTGACTGAATGAAAGGAGCTGGCATCTCACTCTCTTTGAATCTTCTTTATCATGCTAGGATTAACAGGAAAAAGCAAAAAATTTCAGAATTGCACCTTGCAATGTGGAGATATTACTGTTTGTGCATTTACAATATTCATTGATTTTTGCCATTGAAAAACGTCCAGAAATGTTTGAAGCTACTGACTGAATGAAAGGAGCTGGCATCTCACTCTCTTTGAATCTTCTTTATCATGCTAGGATTAACAGGAAAAAGCTAAAAATTTCAGAATTGCACCGTGCAATGTGGAGATATTACTGTTTGTGCATTTACAATATTCATTGATTTTTGCCATTGAAAAACATGTTTTTCATATACCAGAAATGTTTGAAGCTACTGACTGAATGAAAGGAGCTGGCATCTCACTCTCTTTGAATCTTCTTTATCATGCTAGGATTAGCAGGAAAAAGCAAAAAATTTCAGAATTGCACCTTGCAATGTGGAGATAATACTGTTTGTGCATTTACAATATTCATTGATTTTTGCCATTGAAAAACATGTTTTTCATATACCAGAAATGTTTGAAGCTACTGACTGAATGAAAGGAGCTGGCATCTCACTCTCTTTGAATCTTCTTTATCATGCTAGGATTAACAGGAAAAAGCTAAAAATTTCAGAATTGCACCGTGCAATGTGGAGATATTACTGTTTGTGCATTTACAATATTCATTGATTTTTGCCATTGAAAAACATGTTTTTCATATACCAGAAATGTTTGAAGCTACTGACTGAATGAAAGGAGCTGGCATCTCACTCTCTTTGAATCTTCTTTATCATGCTAGGATTAGCAGGAAAAAGCAAAAAATTTCAGAATTGCACCTTGCAATGTGGAGATATTACTGTTTGTGCATTTACAATATTCATTGATTTTTGTCATTGAAAAACATGTTTTTCATATACCAGAAATGTTTGAAGCTACTGACTGAATGAAAGGAGCTGGCATCTCACTCTCTTTGAATCTTCTTTATCATGCTAGGATTAACAGGAAAAAGCAAAAAATTTCAGAATTGCACCTTGCAATGTGGAGATATTACTGTTTGTGCATTTACAATATTCATTGATTTTTGCCATTGAAAAACATGTTTTTCATATACCAGAAATGTTTGAAGCTACTGACTGAATGAAAGGAGCTGGCATCTCACTCTCTTTGAATCTTCTTTATCATGCTAGGATTAACAGGAAAAAGCTAAAAATTTCAGAATTGCACCGTGCAATGTGGAGATATTACTGTTTGTGCATTTACAATATTCATTGATTTTTGCCATTGAAAAACATGTTTTTCATATACCAGAAATGTTTGAAGCTACTGACTGAATGAAAGGAGCTGGCATCTCACTCTCTTTGAATCTTCTTTATCATGCTAGGATTAGCAGGAAAAAGCAAAAAATTTCAGAATTGCACCTTGCAATGTGGAGATATTACTGTTTGTGCATTTACAATATTCATTGATTTTTGCCATTGAAAAACATGTTTTTCATATACCAGAAATGTTTGAAGCTACTGACTGAATGAAAGGAGCTGGCATCTCACTCTCTTTGAATCTTCTTTATCATGCTAGGATTAGCAGGATAAAGCAAAAAATTTCAGAATTGCACCTTGCAATGTGGAGATATTACTGTTTGTGCATTTACAATATTCATTGATTTTTGCCATTGAAAAACATGTTTTTCATATACCAGAAATGTTTGAAGCTACTGACTGAATGAAAGGAGCTGGCATCTCACTCTCTTTGAATCTTCTTTATCATGCTAGGATTAACAGGAAAAAGCAAAAAATTTCAGAATTGCACCTTGCAATGTGGAGATATTACTGTTTGTGCATTTACAATATTCATTGATTTTTGCCATTGAAAAACGTCCAGAAATGTTTGAAGCTACTGACTGAATGAAAGGAGCTGGCATCTCACTCTCTTTGAATCTTCTTTATCATGCTAGGATTAGCAGGAAAAAGCAAAAAATTTCAGAATTGCACCTTGCAATGTGGAGATATTACTGTTTGTGCATTTACAATATTCATTGATTTTTGCCATTGAAAAACGTCCAGAAATGTTTGAAGCTACTGACTGAATGAAAGGAGCTGGCATCTCACTCTCTTTGAATCTTCTTTATCATGCTAGGATTAGCAGGAAAAAGCAAAAAATTTCAGAATTGCGCCTTGCAATGTGGAGATATTACTGTTTGTGCATTTACAATATTCATTGATTTTTGCCATTGAAAAACATGTTTTTCATATACCAGAAATGTTTGAAGCTACTGACTGAATGAAAGGAGCTGGTATCTCATTCTTTGAATCTTCTTTATCATGCTAGGATTAGCAGGAAAAAGCAAACAATTTCAGAATTGCACCTTGCAATGTGGAGATATTACTGTTTGTGCATTTACAATATTCATTGATTTTTGCCATTGAAAAACATGTTTTTCATATACCAGAAATGTTTGAAGCTACTGACTGAATGAAAGGAGCTGGCATCTCACTCTCTTTGAATCTTCTTTATCATGCTAGGATTAACAGGAAAAAGCTAAAAATTTCAGAATTGCACCGTGCAATGTGGAGATATTACTGTTTGTGCATTTACAATATTCATTGATTTTTGCCATTGAAAAACATGTTTTTCATATACCAGAAATGTTTGAAGCTACTGACTGAATGAAAGGAGCTGGCATCTCACTCTCTTTGAATCTTCTTTATCATGCTAGGATTAGCAGGAAAAAGCAAAAAATTTCAGAATTGCACCTTGCAATGTGGAGATATTACTGTTTGTGCATTTACAATATTCATTGATTTTTGCCATTGAAAAACATGTTTTTCATATACCAGAAATGTTTGAAGCTACTGACTGAATGAAAGGAGCTGGCATCTCACTCTCTTTGAATCTTCTTTATCATGCTAGGATTAACAGGAAAAAGCAAAAAATTTCAGAATTGCACCTTGCAATGTGGAGATATTAGTTTGTGCATTTACAATATTCATTGATTTTTGCCATTGAAAAACATGTTTTTCATATACCAGAAATGTTTGAAGCTACTGACTGAATGAAAGGAGCTGGCATCTCACTCTCTTTGAATCTTCTTTATCATGCTAGGATTAACAGGAAAAAGCAAAAAATTTCAGAATTGCACCTTGCAATGTGGAGATATTACTGTTTGTGCATTTACAATATTCATTGATTTTTGCCATTGAAAAACGTCCAGAAATGTTTGAAGCTACTGACTGAATGAAAGGAGCTGGCATCTCACTCTCTTTGAATCTTCTTTATCATGCTAGGATTAACAGGAAAAAGCTAAAAATTTCAGAATTGCACCGTGCAATGTGGAGATATTACTGTTTGTGCATTTACAATATTCATTGATTTTTGCCATTGAAAAACATGTTTTTCATATACCAGAAATGTTTGAAGCTACTGACTGAATGAAAGGAGCTGGCATCTCACTCTCTTTGAATCTTCTTTATCATGCTAGGATTAGCAGGAAAAAGCAAAAAATTTCAGAATTGCACCTTGCAATGTGGAGATATTACTGTTTGTGCATTTACAATATTCATTGATTTTTGCCATTGAAAAACATGTTTTTCATATACCAGAAATGTTTGAAGCTACTGACTGAATGAAAGGAGCTGGCATCTCACTCTCTTTGAATCTTCTTTATCATGCTAGGATTAACAGGAAAAAGCAAAAAATTTCAGAATTGCACCTTGCAATGTGGAGATATTACTGTTTGTGCATTTACAATATTCATTGATTTTTGCCATTGAAAAACATGTTTTTCATATACCAGAAATGTTTGAAGCTACTGACTGAATGAAAGGAGCTGGCATCTCACTCTCTTTGAATCTTCTTTATCATGCTAGGATTAACAGGAAAAAGCTAAAATTTTCAGAATTGCACCGTGCAATGTGGAGATATTACTGTTTGTGCATTTACAATATTCATTGATTTTTGCCATTGAAAAACATGTTTTTCATATACCAGAAATGTTTGAAGCTACTGACTGAATGAAAGGAGCTGGCATCTCACTCTCTTTGAATCTTCTTTATCATGCTAGGATTAGCAGGAAAAAGCAAAAAATTTCAGAATTGCACCTTGCAATATGGAGATATTACTGTTTGTGCATTTACAATATTCATTGATTTTTGCCATTGAAAAACAGGTTTTTCATATACCAGAAATGTTTGAAGCTACTGACTGAATGAAAGGAGCTGGCATCTCACTCTCTTTGAATCTTCTTTATCATGCTAGGATTAACAGGAAAAAGCTAAAAATTTCAGAATTGCACCGTGCAATGTGGAGATATTACTGTTTGTGCATTTACAATACTCATTGATTTTTGCCATTGAAAAACATGTTTTTCATATACCAGAAATGTTTGAAGCTACTGACTGAATGAAAGGAGCTGGCATCTCACTCTCTTTGAATCTTTATCATGCTAGGATTAGCAGGAAAAAGCAAAAAATTTCAGAATTGCACCTTGCAATGTGGAGATATTACTGTTTGTGCATTTACAATATTCATTGATTTTTGCCATTGAAAAACATGTTTTTCATATACCAGAAATGTTTGAAGCTACTGACTGAATGAAAGGAGCTGGCATCTCACTCTCTTTGAATCTTCTTTATCATGCTAGGATTAACAGGAAAAAGCTAAAAATTTCAGAATTGCACCGTGCAATGTGGAGATATTACTGTTTGTGCATTTACAATATTCATTGATTTTTGCCATTGAAAAACATGTTTTTCATATACCAGAAATGTTTGAAGCTACTGACTGAATGAAAGGAGCTGGCATCTCACTCTCTTTGAATCTTCTTTATCATGCTAGGATTAGCAGGAAAAAGCAAAAAATTTCAGAATTGCACCTTGCAATGTGGAGATATTACTGTTTGTGCATTTACCATATTCATTGATTTTTGCCATTGAAAAACATGTTTTTCATATACCAGAAATGTTTGAAGCTACTGACTGAATGAAAGGAGCTGGCATCTCACTCTCTTTGAATCTTCTTTATCATGCTAGGATTAACAGGAAAAAGCTAAAATTTTCAGAATTGCACCGTGCAATGTGGAGATATTACTGTTTGTGCATTTACAATATTCATTGATTTTTGCCATTGAAAAACTTGTTTTTCATATACCAGAAATGTTTGAAGCTACTGACTGAATGAAAGGAGCTGGCATCTCACTCTCTTTGAATCTTCTTTATCATGCTAGGATTAGCAGGAAAAAGCAAAAAATTTCAGAATTGCACCTTGCAATATGGAGATATTACTGTTTGTGCATTTACAATATTCATTGATTTTTGCCATTGAAAAACAGGTTTTTCATATACCAGAAATGTTTGAAGCTACTGACTGAATGAAAGGAGCTGGCATCTCACTCTCTTTGAATCTTCTTTATCATGCTAGGATTAACAGGAAAAAGCTAAAAATTTCAGAATTGCACCGTGCAATGTGGAGATATTACTGTTTGTGCATTTACAATACTCATTGATTTTTGCCATTGAAAAACATGTTTTTCATATACCAGAAATGTTTGAAGCTACTGACTGAATGAAAGGAGCTGGCATCTCACTCTCTTTGAATCTTTATCATGCTAGGATTAGCAGGAAAAAGCAAAAAATTTCAGAATTGCACCTTGCAATGTGGAGATATTACTGTTTGTGCATTTACAATATTCATTGATTTTTGCCATTGAAAAACATGTTTTTCATATACCAGAAATGTTTGAAGCTACTGACTGAATGAAAGGAGCTGGCATCTCACTCTCTTTGAATCTTCTTTATCATGCTAGGATTAACAGGAAAAAGCTAAAAATTTCAGAATTGCACCGTGCAATGTGGAGATATTACTGTTTGTGCATTTACAATATTCATTGATTTTTGCCATTGAAAAACATGTTTTTCATATACCAGAAATGTTTGAAGCTACTGACTGAATGAAAGGAGCTGGCATCTCACTCTCTTTGAATCTTCTTTATCATGCTAGGATTAGCAGGAAAAAGCAAAAAATTTCAGAATTGCACCTTGCAATGTGGAGATATTACTCTTTGTGCATTTACCATATTCATTGATTTTTGCCATTGAAAAACATGTTTTTCATATACCAGAAATGTTTGAAGCTACTGACTGAATGAAAGGAGCTGGCATCTCACTCTCTTTGAATCTTCTTTATCATGCTAGGATTAGCAGGAAAAAGCAAAAAATTTCAGAATTGCACCTTGCAATGTGGAGATATTACTGTTTGTGCATTTACAATATTCATTAATTTTTGCCATTGAAAAACGTCCAGAAATGTTTGAAGCTACTGACTGAATGAAAGGAGCTGGCATCTCACTCTCTTTGAATCTTCTTTATCATGCTAGGATTAACAGGAAAAAGCTAAAAATTTCAGAATTGCACCGTGCAATGTGGAGATATTACTGTTTGTGCATTTACAATATTCATTGATTTTTGCCATTGAAAAACATGTTTTTCATATACCAGAAATGTTTGAAGCTACTGACTGAATGAAAGGAGCTGGCATCTCACTCTCTTTGAATCTTCTTTATCATGCTAGGATTAGCAGGAAAAAGCAAAAAATTTCAGAATTGCACCTTGCAATGTGGAGATATTACTGTTTGTGCATTTACAATATTCATTGATTTTTGCCATTGAAAAACATGTTTTTCATATACCAGAAATGTTTGAAGCTACTGACTGAATGAAAGGAGCTGGCATCTCACTCTCTTTGAATCTTCTTTATCATGCTAGGATTAACAGGAAAAAGCAAAAAATTTCAGAATTGCACCTTGCAATGTGGAGATATTACTGTTTGTGCATTTACAATATTCATTGATTTTTGCCATTGAAAAACATGTTTTTCATATACCAGAAATGTTTGAAGCTACTGACTGAATGAAAGGAGCTGGCATCTCACTCTCTTTGAATCTTCTTTATCATGCTAGGATTAGCAGGAAAAAGCAAAAAATTTCAGAATTGCACCTTGCAATGTGGAGATATTACTGTTTGTGCATTTACAATATTCATTAATTTTTGCCATTGAAAAACGTCCAGAAATGTTTGAAGCTACTGACTGAATGAAAGGAGCTGGCATCTCACTCTCTTTGAATCTTCTTTATCATGCTAGGATTAGCAGGAAAAAGCAAAAAATTTCAGAATTGCACCTTGCAATGTGGAGATATTACTGTTTGTGCATTTACAATATTCATTGATTTTTGCCATTGAAAAACATGTTTTTCATATACCAGAAATGTTTGAAGCTACTGACTGAATGAAAGGAGCTGGCATCTCACTCTCTTTGAATCTTCTTTATCATGCTAGGATTAGCAGGAAAAAGCAAAAAATTTCAGAATTGCACCTTGCAATGTGGAGATATTACTGTTTGTGCATTTACAATATTCATTAATTTTTGCCATTGAAAAACGTCCAGAAATGTTTGAAGCTACTGACTGAATGAAAGGAGCTGGCATCTCACTCTCTTTGAATCTTCTTTATCATGCTAGGATTAGCAGGAAAAAGCAAAAAATTTCAGAATTGCACCTTGCAATGTGGAGATATTACTGTTTGTGCATTTACAATATTCATTGATTTTTGCCATTGAAAAACGTCCAGAAATGTTTGAAGCTACTGACTGAATGAAAGGAGCTGGCATCTCACTCTCTTTGAATCTTCTTTATCATGCTAGGATTAGCAGGAAAAAGCAAAAAATTTCAGAATTGCACCTTGCAATGTGGAGATATTACTGTTTGTGCATTTACAATATTCATTGATTTTTGCCATTGAAAAACATGTTTTTCATATACCAGAAATGTTTGAAGCTACTGACTGAATGAAAGGAGCTGGCATCTCACTCTCTTTGAATCTTCTTTATCATGCTAGGATTAGCAGGAAAAAGCAAAAAATTTCAGAATTGCACCTTGCAATGTGGAGATATTACTGTTTGTGCATTTACAATATTCATTGATTTTTGCCATTGAAAAACATGTTTTTCATATACCAGAAATGTTTGAAGCTACTGACTGAATGAAAGGAGCTGGCATCTCACTCTCTTTGAATCTTCTTTATCATGCTAGGATTAACAGGAAAAAGCTAAAAATTTCAGAATTGCACCGTGCAATGTGGAGATATTACTGTTTGTGCATTTACAATATTCATTGATTTTTGCCATTGAAAAACATGTTTTTCATATACCAGAAATGTTTGAAGCTACTGACTGAATGAAAGGAGCTGGCATCTCACTCTCTTTGAATCTTCTTTATCATGCTAGGATTAGCAGGAAAAAGCAAAAAATTTCAGAATTGCACCTTGCAATGTGGAGATATTACTGTTTGTGCATTTACAATATTCATTGATTTTTGCCATTGAAAAACATGTTTTTCATATACCAGAAATGTTTGAAGCTACTGACTGATTGAAAGGAGCTGGCATCTCACTCTCTTTGAATCTTCTTTATCATGCTAGGATTAACAGGAAAAAGCAAAAAATTTCAGAATTGCACCTTGCAATGTGGAGATATTACTGTTTGTGCATTTACAATATTCATTGATTTTTGCCATTGAAAAACATGTTTTTCATATACCAGAAATGTTTGAAGCTACTGACTGAATGAAAGGAGCTGGCATCTCACTCTCTTTGAATCTTCTTTATCATGCTAGGATTAGCAGGAAAAAGCAAAAAATTTCAGAATTGCACCTTGCAATGTGGAGATATTACTGTTTGTGCATTTACAATATTCATTAATTTTTGCCATTGAAAAACGTCCAGAAATGTTTGAAGCTACTGACTGAATGAAAGGAGCTGGCATCTCACTCTCTTTGAATCTTCTTTATCATGCTAGGATTAGCAGGAAAAAGCAAAAAATTTCAGAATTGCACCTTGCAATGTGGAGATATTACTGTTTGTGCATTTACAATATTCATTGATTTTTGCCATTGAAAAACGTCCAGAAATGTTTGAAGCTACTGACTGAATGAAAGGAGCTGGCATCTCACTCTCTTTGAATCTTCTTTATCATGCTAGGATTAGCAGGAAAAAGCAAAAAATTTCAGAATTGCACCTTGCAATGTGGAGATATTACTGTTTGTGCATTTACAATATTCATTGATTTTTGCCATTGAAAAACATGTTTTTCATATACCAGAAATGTTTGAAGCTACTGACTGAATGAAAGGAGCTGGCATCTCACTCTCTTTGAATCTTCTTTATCATGCTAGGATTAGCAGGAAAAAGCAAAAAATTTCAGAATTGCACCTTGCAATGTGGAGATATTACTGTTTGTGCATTTACAATATTCATTGATTTTTGCCATTGAAAAACATGTTTTTCATATACCAGAAATGTTTGAAGCTACTGACTGAATGAAAGGAGCTGGCATCTCACTCTCTTTGAATCTTCTTTATCATGCTAGGATTAACAGGAAAAAGCTAAAAATTTCAGAATTGCACCGTGCAATGTGGAGATATTACTGTTTGTGCATTTACAATATTCATTGATTTTTGCCATTGAAAAACATGTTTTTCATATACCAGAAATGTTTGAAGCTACTGACTGAATGAAAGGAGCTGGCATCTCACTCTCTTTGAATCTTCTTTATCATGCTAGGATTAGCAGGAAAAAGCAAAAAATTTCAGAATTGCACCTTGCAATGTGGAGATATTACTGTTTGTGCATTTACAATATTCATTGATTTTTGCCATTGAAAAACATGTTTTTCATATACCAGAAATGTTTGAAGCTACTGACTGATTGAAAGGAGCTGGCATCTCACTCTCTTTGAATCTTCTTTATCATGCTAGGATTAACAGGAAAAAGCAAAAAATTTCAGAATTGCACCTTGCAATGTGGAGATATTACTGTTTGTGCATTTACAATATTCATTGATTTTTGCCATTGAAAAACATGTTTTTCATATACCAGAAATGTTTGAAGCTACTGACTGAATGAAAGGAGCTGGCATCTCACTCTCTTTGAATCTTCTTTATCATGCTAGGATTAACAGGAAAAAGCAAAAAATTTCAGAATTGCACCTTGCAATGTGGAGATATTACTGTTTGTGCATTTACAATATTCATTGATTTTTGCCATTGAAAAACGTCCAGAAATGTTTGAAGCTACTGACTGAATGAAAGGAGCTGGCATCTCACTCTCTTTGAATCTTCTTTATCATGCTAGGATTAGCAGGAAAAAGCAAAAAATTTCAGAATTGCACCTTGCAATGTGGAGATATTACTGTTTGTGCATTTACAATATTCATTGATTTTTGCCATTGAAAAACATGTTTTTCATATACCAGAAATGTTTGAAGCTACTGACTGAATGAAAGGAGCTGGCATCTCACTCTCTTTGAATCTTCTTTATCATGCTAGGATTAGCAGGAAAAAGCAAAAAATTTCAGAATTGCACCTTGCAATGTGGAGATATTACTGTTTGTGCATTTACAATATTCATTGATTTTTGCCATTGAAAAACATGTTTTTCATATACCAGAAATGTTTGAAGCTACTGACTGAATGAAAGGAGCTGGCATCTCACTCTCTTTGAATCTTCTTTATCATGCTAGGATTAACAGGAAAAAGCTAAAAATTTCAGAATTGCACCGTGCAATGTGGAGATATTACTGTTTGTGCATTTACAATATTCATTGATTTTTGCCATTGAAAAACATGTTTTTCATATACCAGAAATGTTTGAAGCTACTGACTGAATGAAAGGAGCTGGCATCTCACTCTCTTTGAATCTTCTTTATCATGCTAGGATTAGCAGGAAAAAGCAAAAAATTTCAGAATTGCACCTTGCAATGTGGAGATATTACTGTTTGTGCATTTACAATATTCATTGATTTTTGCCATTGAAAAACATGTTTTTCATATACCAGAAATGTTTGAAGCTACTGACTGATTGAAAGGAGCTGGCATCTCACTCTCTTTGAATCTTCTTTATCATGCTAGGATTAACAGGAAAAAGCAAAAAATTTCAGAATTGCACCTTGCAATGTGGAGATATTACTGTTTGTGCATTTACAATATTCATTGATTTTTGCCATTGAAAAACATGTTTTTCATATACCAGAAATGTTTGAAGCTACTGACTGAATGAAAGGAGCTGGCATCTCACTCTCTTTGAATCTTCTTTATCATGCTAGGATTAACAGGAAAAAGCAAAAAATTTCAGAATTGCACCTTGCAATGTGGAGATATTACTGTTTGTGCATTTACAATATTCATTGATTTTTGCCATTGAAAAACGTCCAGAAATGTTTGAAGCTACTGACTGAATGAAAGGAGCTGGCATCTCACTCTCTTTGAATCTTCTTTATCATGCTAGGATTAGCAGGAAAAAGCAAAAAATTTCAGAATTGCACCTTGCAATGTGGAGATATTACTGTTTGTGCATTTACAATATTCATTGATTTTTGCCATTGAAAAACATGTTTTTCATATACCAGAAATGTTTGAAGCTACTGACTGAATGAAAGGAGCTGGCATCTCACTCTCTTTGAATCTTCTTTATCATGCTAGGATTAGCAGGAAAAAGCAAAAAATTTCAGAATTGCACCTTGCAATGTGGAGATATTACAGTTTGTGCATTTACAATATTCATTGATTTTTGCCATTGAAAAACATGTTTTTCATATACCAGAAATGTTTGAAGCTACTGACTGAATGAAAGGAGCTGGCATCTCACTCTCTTTGAATCTTCTTTATCATGCTAGGATTAACAGGAAAAAGCTAAAAATTTCAGAATTGCACCGTGCAATGTGGAGATATTACTGTTTGTGCATTTACAATATTCATTGATTTTTGCCATTGAAAAACATGTTTTTCATATACCAGAAATGTTTGAAGCTACTGACTGAATGAAAGGAGCTGGCATCTCACTCTCTTTGAATCTTCTTTATCATGCTAGGATTAGCAGGAAAAAGCAAAAAATTTCAGAATTGCACCTTGCAATGTGGAGATATTACTGTTTGTGCATTTACAATATTCATTGATTTTTGCCATTGAAAAACATGTTTTTCATATACCAGAAATGTTTGAAGCTACTGACTGAATGAAAGGAGCTGGCATCTCACTCTCTTTGAATCTTCTTTATCATGCTAGGATTAACAGGAAAAAGCAAAAAATTTCAGAATTGCACCTTGCAATGTGGAGATATTACTGTTTGTGCATTTACAATATTCATTGATTTTTGCCATTGAAAAACATGTTTTTCATATACCAGAAATGTTTGAAGCTACTGACTGAATGAAAGGAGCTGGCATCTCACTCTCTTTGAATCTTCTTTATCATGCTAGGATTAACAGGAAAAAGCTAAAAATTTCAGAATTGCACCGTGCAATGTGGAGATATTACTGTTTGTGCATTTACAATATTCATTGATTTTTGCCATTGAAAAACGTTTTTCATATACCAGAAATGTTTGAAGCTACTGACTGAATGAAAGGAGCTGGCATCTCACTCTCTTTGAATCTTCTTTATCATGCTAGGATTAGCAGGAAAAAGCAAAAAATTTCAGAATTGCACCTTGCAATGTGGAGATATTACTGTTTGTGCATTTACAATATTCATTGATTTTTGCCATTGAAAAACATGTTTTTCATATACCAGAAATGTTTGAAGCTACTGACTGAATGAAAGGAGCTGGCATCTCACTCTCTTTGAATCTTCTTTATCATGCTAGGATTAACAGGAAAAAGCTAAAAATTTCAGAATTGCACCGTGCAATGTGGAGATATTACTGTTTGTGCATTTACAATATTCATTGATTTTTGCCATTGAAAAACGTTTTTCATATACCAGAAATGTTTGAAGCTACTGACTGAATGAAAGGAGCTGGCATCTCACTCTCTTTGAATCTTCTTTATCATGCTAGGATTAGCAGGAAAAAGCAAAAAATTTCAGAATTGCACCTTGCAATGTGGAGATATTACTGTTTGTGCATTTACAATATTCATTGATTTTTGCCATTGAAAAACATGTTTTTCATATACCAGAAATGTTTGAAGCTACTGACTGAATGAAAGGAGCTGGCATCTCACTCTCTTTGAATCTTCTTTATCATGCTAGGATTAACAGGAAAAAGCTAAAAATTTCAGAATTGCACCGTGCAATGTGGAGATATTACTGTTTGTGCATTTACAATATTCATTGATTTTTGCCATTGAAAAACATGTTTTTCATATACCAGAAATGTTTGAAGCTACTGACTGAATGAAAGGAGCTGGCATCTCACTCTCATTGAATCTTCTTTATCATGCTAGGATTAGCAGGAAAAAGCAAAATATTTCAGAATTGCACCTTGCAATGTGGAGATATTACTGTTTGTGCATTTACAATATTCATTGATTTTTGCCATTGAAAAACATGTTTTTCATATACCAGAAATGTTTGAAGCTACTGACTGAATGAAAGGAGCTGGCATCTCACTCTCTTTGAATCTTCTTTATCATGCTAGGATTAACAGGAAAAAGCTAAAAATTTCAGAATTGCACCGTGCAATGTGGAGATATTACTGTTTGTGCATTTACAATATTCATTGATTTTTGCCATTGAAAAACATGTTTTTCATATACCAGAAATGTTTGAAGCTACTGACTGAATGAAAGGAGCTGGCATCTCACTCTCTTTGAATCTTCTTTATCATGCTAGGATTAGCAGGAAAAAGCAAAAAATTTCAGAATTGCACCTTGCAATGTGGAGATATTACTGTTTGTGCATTTACAATATTCATTGATTTTTGCCATTGAAAAACATGTTTTTCATATACCAGAAATGTTTGAAGCTACTGACTGAATGAAAGGAGCTGGCATCTCACTCTCTTTGAATCTTCTTTATCATGCTAGGATTAACAGGAAAAAGCAAAAAATTTCAGAATTGCACCTTGCAATGTGGAGATATTACTGTTTGTGCATTTACAATATTCATTGATTTTTGCCATTGAAAAACATGTTTTTCATATACCAGAAATGTTTGAAGCTACTGACTGAATGAAAGGAGCTGGCATCTCACTCTCTTTGAATCTTCTTTATCATGCTAGGATTAGCAGGAAAAAGCAAAAAATTTCAGAATTGCACCTTGCAATGTGGAGATATTACTGTTTGTGCATTTACAATATTCATTAATTTTTGCCATTGAAAAACGTCCAGAAATGTTTGAAGCTACTGACTGAATGAAAGGAGCTGGCATCTCACTCTCTTTGAATCTTCTTTATCATGCTAGGATTAGCAGGAAAAAGCAAAAAATTTCAGAATTGCACCTTGCAATGTGGAGATATTACTGTTTGTGCATTTACAATATTCATTGATTTTTGCCATTGAAAAACGTCCAGAAATGTTTGAAGCTACTGACTGAATGAAAGGAGCTGGCATCTCACTCTCTTTGAATCTTCTTTATCATGCTAGGATTAGCAGGAAAAAGCAAAAAATTTCAGAATTGCACCTTGCAATGTGGAGATATTACTGTTTGTGCATTTACAATATTCATTGATTTTTGCCATTGAAAAACATGTTTTTCATATACCAGAAATGTTTGAAGCTACTGACTGAATGAAAGGAGCTGGCATCTCACTCTCTTTGAATCTTCTTTATCATGCTAGGATTAGCAGGAAAAAGCAAAAAATTTCAGAATTGCACCTTGCAATGTGGAGATATTACTGTTTGTGCATTTACAATATTCATTGATTTTTGCCATTGAAAAACATGTTTTTCATATACCAGAAATGTTTGAAGCTACTGACTGAATGAAAGGAGCTGGCATCTCACTCTCTTTGAATCTTCTTTATCATGCTAGGATTAACAGGAAAAAGCTAAAAATTTCAGAATTGCACCGTGCAATGTGGAGATATTACTGTTTGTGCATTTACAATATTCATTGATTTTTGCCATTGAAAAACATGTTTTTCATATACCAGAAATGTTTGAAGCTACTGACTGAATGAAAGGAGCTGGCATCTCACTCTCTTTGAATCTTCTTTATCATGCTAGGATTAGCAGGAAAAAGCAAAAAATTTCAGAATTGCACCTTGCAATGTGGAGATATTACTGTTTGTGCATTTACAATATTCATTGATTTTTGCCATTGAAAAACATGTTTTTCATATACCAGAAATGTTTGAAGCTACTGACTGATTGAAAGGAGCTGGCATCTCACTCTCTTTGAATCTTCTTTATCATGCTAGGATTAACAGGAAAAAGCAAAAAATTTCAGAATTGCACCTTGCAATGTGGAGATATTACTGTTTGTGCATTTACAATATTCATTGATTTTTGCCATTGAAAAACATGTTTTTCATATACCAGAAATGTTTGAAGCTACTGACTGAATGAAAGGAGCTGGCATCTCACTCTCTTTGAATCTTCTTTATCATGCTAGGATTAACAGGAAAAAGCAAAAAATTTCAGAATTGCACCTTGCAATGTGGAGATATTACTGTTTGTGCATTTACAATATTCATTGATTTTTGCCATTGAAAAACGTCCAGAAATGTTTGAAGCTACTGACTGAATGAAAGGAGCTGGCATCTCACTCTCTTTGAATCTTCTTTATCATGCTAGGATTAGCAGGAAAAAGCAAAAAATTTCAGAATTGCACCTTGCAATGTGGAGATATTACTGTTTGTGCATTTACAATATTCATTGATTTTTGCCATTGAAAAACATGTTTTTCATATACCAGAAATGTTTGAAGCTACTGACTGAATGAAAGGAGCTGGCATCTCACTCTCTTTGAATCTTCTTTATCATGCTAGGATTAGCAGGAAAAAGCAAAAAATTTCAGAATTGCACCTTGCAATGTGGAGATATTACAGTTTGTGCATTTACAATATTCATTGATTTTTGCCATTGAAAAACATGTTTTTCATATACCAGAAATGTTTGAAGCTACTGACTGAATGAAAGGAGCTGGCATCTCACTCTCTTTGAATCTTCTTTATCATGCTAGGATTAACAGGAAAAAGCTAAAAATTTCAGAATTGCACCGTGCAATGTGGAGATATTACTGTTTGTGCATTTACAATATTCATTGATTTTTGCCATTGAAAAACATGTTTTTCATATACCAGAAATGTTTGAAGCTACTGACTGAATGAAAGGAGCTGGCATCTCACTCTCTTTGAATCTTCTTTATCATGCTAGGATTAGCAGGAAAAAGCAAAAAATTTCAGAATTGCACCTTGCAATGTGGAGATATTACTGTTTGTGCATTTACAATATTCATTGATTTTTGCCATTGAAAAACATGTTTTTCATATACCAGAAATGTTTGAAGCTACTGACTGAATGAAAGGAGCTGGCATCTCACTCTCTTTGAATCTTCTTTATCATGCTAGGATTAACAGGAAAAAGCAAAAAATTTCAGAATTGCACCTTGCAATGTGGAGATATTACTGTTTGTGCATTTACAATATTCATTGATTTTTGCCATTGAAAAACATGTTTTTCATATACCAGAAATGTTTGAAGCTACTGACTGAATGAAAGGAGCTGGCATCTCACTCTCTTTGAATCTTCTTTATCATGCTAGGATTAACAGGAAAAAGCTAAAAATTTCAGAATTGCACCGTGCAATGTGGAGATATTACTGTTTGTGCATTTACAATATTCATTGATTTTTGCCATTGAAAAACGTTTTTCATATACCAGAAATGTTTGAAGCTACTGACTGAATGAAAGGAGCTGGCATCTCACTCTCTTTGAATCTTCTTTATCATGCTAGGATTAGCAGGAAAAAGCAAAAAATTTCAGAATTGCACCTTGCAATGTGGAGATATTACTGTTTGTGCATTTACAATATTCATTGATTTTTGCCATTGAAAAACATGTTTTTCATATACCAGAAATGTTTGAAGCTACTGACTGAATGAAAGGAGCTGGCATCTCACTCTCTTTGAATCTTCTTTATCATGCTAGGATTAACAGGAAAAAGCTAAAAATTTCAGAATTGCACCGTGCAATGTGGAGATATTACTGTTTGTGCATTTACAATATTCATTGATTTTTGCCATTGAAAAACGTTTTTCATATACCAGAAATGTTTGAAGCTACTGACTGAATGAAAGGAGCTGGCATCTCACTCTCTTTGAATCTTCTTTATCATGCTAGGATTAGCAGGAAAAAGCAAAAAATTTCAGAATTGCACCTTGCAATGTGGAGATATTACTGTTTGTGCATTTACAATATTCATTGATTTTTGCCATTGAAAAACATGTTTTTCATATACCAGAAATGTTTGAAGCTACTGACTGAATGAAAGGAGCTGGCATCTCACTCTCTTTGAATCTTCTTTATCATGCTAGGATTAACAGGAAAAAGCTAAAAATTTCAGAATTGCACCGTGCAATGTGGAGATATTACTGTTTGTGCATTTACAATATTCATTGATTTTTGCCATTGAAAAACATGTTTTTCATATACCAGAAATGTTTGAAGCTACTGACTGAATGAAAGGAGCTGGCATCTCACTCTCTTTGAATCTTCTTTATCATGCTAGGATTAGCAGGAAAAAGCAAAAAATTTCAGAATTGCACCTTGCAATGTGGAGATATTACTGTTTGTGCATTTACAATATTCATTGATTTTTGCCATTGAAAAACATGTTTTTCATATACCAGAAATGTTTGAAGCTACTGACTGAATGAAAGGAGCTGGCATCTCACTCTCTTTGAATCTTCTTTATCATGCTAGGATTAACAGGAAAAAGCAAAAAATTTCAGAATTGCACCTTGCAATGTGGAGATATTACTGTTTGTGCATTTACAATATTCATTGATTTTTGCCATTGAAAAACATGTTTTTCATATACCAGAAATGTTTGAAGCTACTGACTGAATGAAAGGAGCTGGCATCTCACTCTCTTTGAATCTTCTTTATCATGCTAGGATTAGCAGGAAAAAGCAAAATATTTCAGAATTGCACCTTGCAATGTGGAGATATTACTGTTTGTGCATTTACAATATTCATTGATTTTTGCCATTGAAAAACATGTTTTTCATATACCAGAAATGTTTGAAGCTACTGACTGAATGAAAGGAGCTGGCATCTCACTCTCTTTGAATCTTCTTTATCATGCTAGGATTAACAGGAAAAAGCAAAAAATTTCAGAATTGCACCTTGCAATGTGGAGATATTACTGTTTGTGCATTTACAATATTCATTGATTTTTGCCATTGAAAAACATGTTTTTCATATACCAGAAATGTTTGAAGCTACTGACTGAATGAAAGGAGCTGGCATCTCACTCTCTTTGAATCTTCTTTATCATGCTAGGATTAACAGGAAAAAGCAAAAAATTTCAGAATTGCACCTTGCAATGTGGAGATATTACTGTTTGTGCATTTACAATATTCATTGATTTTTGCCATTGAAAAACGTCCAGAAATGTTTGAAGCTACTGACTGAATGAAAGGAGCTGGCATCTCACTCTCTTTGAATCTTCTTTATCATGCTAGGATTAGCAGGAAAAAGCAAAAAATTTCAGAATTGCACCTTGCAATGTGGAGATATTACTGTTTGTGCATTTACAATATTCATTGATTTTTGCCATTGAAAAACATGTTTTTCATATACCAGAAATGTTTGAAGCTACTGACTGAATGAAAGGAGCTGGCATCTTACTCTCTTTGAATCTTCTTTATCATGCTAGGATTAGCAGGAAAAAGCAAAAAATTTCAGAATTGCACCTTGCAATGTGGAGATATTACTGTTTGTGCATTTACAATATTCATTGATTTTTGCCATTGAAAAACATGTTTTTCATATACCAGAAATGTTTGAAGCTACTGACTGAATGAAAGGAGCTGGCATCTCACTCTCTTTGAATCTTCTTTATCATGCTAGGATTAACAGGAAAAAGCTAAAAATTTCAGAATTGCACCGTGCAATGTGGAGATATTACTGTTTGTGCATTTACAATATTCATTGATTTTTGCCATTGAAAAACATGTTTTTCATATACCAGAAATGTTTGAAGCTACTGACTGAAAGGAGCTGGCATCTCACTCTCTTTGAATCTTCTTTATCATGCTAGGATTAGCAGGAAAAAGCAAAAAATTTCAGATTTGCACCTTGCAATGTGGAGATATTACTGTTTGTGCATTTACAATATTCATTGATTTTTGCCATTGAAAAACATGTTTTTCATATACCAGAAATGTTTGAAGCTACTGACTGAATGAAAGGAGCTGGCATCTCACTCTCTTTGAATCTTCTTTATCATGCTAGGATTAACAGGAAAAAGCAAAAAATTTCAGAATTGCACCTTGCAATGTGGAGATATTACTGTTTGTGCATTTACAATATTCATTGATTTTTGCCATTGAAAAACATGTTTTTCATATACCAGAAATGTTTGAAGCTACTGACTGAATGAAAGGAGCTGGCATCTCACTCTCTTTGAATCTTCTTTATCATGCTAGGATTAGCAGGAAAAAGCAAAATATTTCAGAATTGCACCTTGCAATGTGGAGATATTACTGTTTGTGCATTTACAATATTCATTGATTTTTGCCATTGAAAAACATGTTTTTCATATACCAGAAATGTTTGAAGCTACTGACTGAATGAAAGGAGCTGGCATCTCACTCTCTTTGAATCTTCTTTATCATGCTAGGATTAACAGGAAAAAGCAAAAAATTTCAGAATTGCACCTTGCAATGTGGAGATATTACTGTTTGTGCATTTACAATATTCATTGATTTTTGCCATTGAAAAACATGTTTTTCATATACCAGAAATGTTTGAAGCTACTGACTGAATGAAAGGAGCTGGCATCTCACTCTCTTTGAATCTTCTTTATCATGCTAGGATTAACAGGAAAAAGCAAAAAATTTCAGAATTGCACCTTGCAATGTGGAGATATTACTGTTTGTGCATTTACAATATTCATTGATTTTTGCCATTGAAAAACGTCCAGAAATGTTTGAAGCTACTGACTGAATGAAAGGAGCTGGCATCTCACTCTCTTTGAATCTTCTTTATCATGCTAGGATTAGCAGGAAAAAGCAAAAAATTTCAGAATTGCACCTTGCAATGTGGAGATATTACTGTTTGTGCATTTACAATATTCATTGATTTTTGCCATTGAAAAACATGTTTTTCATATACCAGAAATGTTTGAAGCTACTGACTGAATGAAAGGAGCTGGCATCTCACTCTCTTTGAATCTTCTTTATCATGCTAGGATTAGCAGGAAAAAGCAAAAAATTTCAGAATTGCACCTTGCAATGTGGAGATATTACTGTTTGTGCATTTACAATATTCATTGATTTTTGCCATTGAAAAACATGTTTTTCATATACCAGAAATGTTTGAAGCTACTGACTGAATGAAAGGAGCTGGCATCTCACTCTCTTTGAATCTTCTTTATCATGCTAGGATTAACAGGAAAAAGCTAAAAATTTCAGAATTGCACCGTGCAATGTGGAGATATTACTGTTTGTGCATTTACAATATTCATTGATTTTTGCCATTGAAAAACATGTTTTTCATATACCAGAAATGTTTGAAGCTACTGACTGAAAGGAGCTGGCATCTCACTCTCTTTGAATCTTCTTTATCATGCTAGGATTAGCAGGAAAAAGCAAAAAATTTCAGAATTGCACCTTGCAATGTGGAGATATTACTGTTTGTGCATTTACAATATTCATTGATTTTTGCCATTGAAAAACATGTTTTTCATATACCAGAAATGTTTGAAGCTACTGACTGAATGAAAGGAGCTGGCATCTCACTCTCTTTGAATCTTCTTTATCATGCTAGGATTAACAGGAAAAAGCTAAAAATTTCAGAATTGCACCGTGCAATGTGGAGATATTACTGTTTGTGCATTTACAATATTCATTGATTTTTGCCATTGAAAAACATGTTTTTCATATACCAGAAATGTTTGAAGCTACTGACTGAATGAAAGGAGCTGGCATCTCACTCTCTTTGAATCTTCTTTATCATGCTAGGATTAGCAGGAAAAAGCAAAAAATTTCAGAATTGCACCTTGCAATGTGGAGATATTACTGTTTGTGCATTTACAATATTCATTGATTTTTGCCATTGAAAAACATGTTTTTCATATACCAGAAATGTTTGAAGCTACTGACTGAATGAAAGGAGCTGGCATCTCACTCTCTTTGAATCTTCTTTATCATGCTAGGATTAACAGGAAAAAGCTAAAAATTTCAGAATTGCACCGTGCAATGTGGAGATATTACTGTTTGTGCATTTACAATATTCATTGATTTTTGCCATTGAAAAACATGTTTTTCATATACCAGAAATGTTTGAAGCTACTGACTGAATGAAAGGAGCTGGCATCTCACTCTCTTTGAATCTTCTTTATCATGCTAGGATTAGCAGGAAAAAGCAAAAAATTTCAGAATTGCACCGTGCAATGTGGAGATATTACTGTTTGTGCATTTACAATATTCATTGATTTTTGCCATTGAAAAACGTTTTTCATATACCAGAAATGTTTGAAGCTACTGACTGAATGAAAGGAGCTGGCATCTCACTCTCTTTGAATCTTCTTTATCATGCTAGGATTAGCAGGAAAAAGCAAAAAATTTCAGAATTGCACCTTGCAATGTGGAGATATTACTGTTTGTGCATTTACAATATTCATTGATTTTTGCCATTGAAAAACATGTTTTTCATATACCAGAAATGTTTGAAGCTACTGACTGAATGAAAGGAGCTGGCATCTCACTCTCTTTGAATCTTCTTTATCATGCTAGGATTAACAGGAAAAAGCTAAAAATTTCAGAATTGCACCGTGCAATGTGGAGATATTACTGTTTATGCATTTACAATATTCATTGATTTTTGCCATTGAAAAACGTTTTTCATATACCAGAAATGTTTGAAGCTACTGACTGAATGAAAGGAGCTGGCATCTCACTCTCTTTGAATCTTCTTTATCATGCTAGGATTAGCAGGAAAAAGCAAAAAATTTCAGAATTGCACCTTGCAATGTGGAGATATTACTGTTTGTGCATTTACAATATTCATTGATTTTTGCCATTGAAAAACATGTTTTTCATATACCAGAAATGTTTGAAGCTACTGACTGAATGAAAGGAGCTGGCATCTCACTCTCTTTGAATCTTCTTTATCATGCTAGGATTAACAGGAAAAAGCTAAAAATTTCAGAATTGCACCGTGCAATGTGGAGATATTACTGTTTGTGCATTTACAAAATTCATTGATTTTTGCCATTGAAAAACATGTTTTTCATATACCAGAAATGTTTGAAGCTACTGACTGAATGAAAGGAGCTGGCATCTCACTCTCTTTGAATCTTCTTTATCATGCTAGGATTAGCAGGAAAAAGCAAAAAATTTCAGAATTGCACCTTGCAATGTGGAGATATTACTGTTTGTGCATTTACAATATTCATTGATTTTTGCCATTGAAAAACATGTTTTTCATATACCAGAAATGTTTGAAGCTACTGACTGAATGAAAGGAGCTGGCATCTCACTCTCTTTGAATCTTCTTTATCATGCTAGGATTAACAGGAAAAAGCAAAAAATTTCAGAATTGCACCTTGCAATGTGGAGATATTACTGTTTGTGCATTTACAATATTCATTGATTTTTGCCATTGAAAAACATGTTTTTCATATACCAGAAATGTTTGAAGCTACTGACTGAAAGGAGCTGGCATCTCACTCTCTTTGAATCTTCTTTATCATGCTAGGATTAGCAGGAAAAAGCAAAAAATTTCAGAATTGCACCTTGCAATGTGGAGATATTACTGTTTGTGCATTTACAATATTCATTGATTTTTGCCATTGAAAAACATGTTTTTCATATACCAGAAATGTTTGAAGCTACTGACTGAATGAAAGGAGCTGGCATCTCACTCTCTTTGAATCTTCTTTATCATGCTAGGATTAACAGGAAAAAGCTAAAAATTTCAGAATTGCACCGTGCAATGTGGAGATATTACTGTTTGTGCATTTACAATATTCATTGATTTTTGCCATTGAAAAACATGTTTTTCATATACCAGAAATGTTTGAAGCTACTGACTGAATGAAAGGAGCTGGCATCTCACTCTCTTTGAATCTTCTTTATCATGCTAGGATTAGCAGGAAAAAGCAAAAAATTTCAGAATTGCACCTTGCAATGTGGAGATATTACTGTTTGTGCATTTACAATATTCATTGATTTTTGCCATTGAAAAACATGTTTTTCATATACCAGAAATGTTTGAAGCTACTGACTGAATGAAAGGAGCTGGCATCTCACTCTCTTTGAATCTTCTTTATCATGCTAGGATTAACAGGAAAAAGCTAAAAATTTCAGAATTGCACCGTGCAATGTGGAGATATTACTGTTTGTGCATTTACAATATTCATTGATTTTTGCCATTGAAAAACATGTTTTTCATATACCAGAAATGTTTGAAGCTACTGACTGAATGAAAGGAGCTGGCATCTCACTCTCTTTGAATCTTCTTTATCATGCTAGGATTAGCAGGAAAAAGCAAAAAATTTCAGAATTGCACCGTGCAATGTGGAGATATTACTGTTTGTGCATTTACAATATTCATTGATTTTTGCCATTGAAAAACGTTTTTCATATACCAGAAATGTTTGAAGCTACTGACTGAATGAAAGGAGCTGGCATCTCACTCTCTTTGAATCTTCTTTATCATGCTAGGATTAGCAGGAAAAAGCAAAAAATTTCAGAATTGCACCTTGCAATGTGGAGATATTACTGTTTGTGCATTTACAATATTCATTGATTTTTGCCATTGAAAAACATGTTTTTCATATACCAGAAATGTTTGAAGCTACTGACTGAATGAAAGGAGCTGGCATCTCACTCTCTTTGAATCTTCTTTATCATGCTAGGATTAACAGGAAAAAGCTAAAAATTTCAGAATTGCACCGTGCAATGTGGAGATATTACTGTTTATGCATTTACAATATTCATTGATTTTTGCCATTGAAAAACGTTTTTCATATACCAGAAATGTTTGAAGCTACTGACTGAATGAAAGGAGCTGGCATCTCACTCTCTTTGAATCTTCTTTATCATGCTAGGATTAGCAGGAAAAAGCAAAAAATTTCAGAATTGCACCTTGCAATGTGGAGATATTACTGTTTGTGCATTTACAATATTCATTGATTTTTGCCATTGAAAAACATGTTTTTCATATACCAGAAATGTTTGAAGCTACTGACTGAATGAAAGGAGCTGGCATCTCACTCTCTTTGAATCTTCTTTATCATGCTAGGATTAACAGGAAAAAGCTAAAAATTTCAGAATTGCACCGTGCAATGTGGAGATATTACTGTTTGTGCATTTACAAAATTCATTGATTTTTGCCATTGAAAAACATGTTTTTCATATACCAGAAATGTTTGAAGCTACTGACTGAATGAAAGGAGCTGGCATCTCACTCTCTTTGAATCTTCTTTATCATGCTAGGATTAGCAGGAAAAAGCAAAAAATTTCAGAATTGCACCTTGCAATGTGGAGATATTACTGTTTGTGCATTTACAATATTCATTGATTTTTGCCATTGAAAAACATGTTTTTCATATACCAGAAATGTTTGAAGCTACTGACTGAATGAAAGGAGCTGGCATCTCACTCTCTTTGAATCTTCTTTATCATGCTAGGATTAACAGGAAAAAGCAAAAAATTTCAGAATTGCACCTTGCAATGTGGAGATATTACTGTTTGTGCATTTACAATATTCATTGATTTTTGCCATTGAAAAACATGTTTTTCATATACCAGAAATGTTTGAAGCTACTGACTGAATGAAAGGAGCTGGCATCTCACTCTCTTTGAATCTTCTTTATCATGCTAGGATTAGCAGGAAAAAGCAAAATATTTCAGAATTGCACCTTGCAATGTGGAGATATTTCTGTTTGTGCATTTACAATATTCATTGATTTTTGCCATTGAAAAACATGTTTTTCATATACCAGAAATGTTTGAAGCTACTGACTGAATGAAAGGAGCTGGCATCTCACTCTCTTTGAATCTTCTTTATCATGCTAGGATTAACAGGAAAAAGCAAAAAATTTCAGAATTGCACCTTGCAATGTGGAGATATTACTGTTTGTGCATTTACAATATTCATTGATTTTTGCCATTGAAAAACGTCCAGAAATGTTTGAAGCTACTGACTGAATGAAAGGAGCTGGCATCTCACTCTCTTTGAATCTTCTTTATCATGCTAGGATTAGCAGGAAAAAGCAAAAAATTTCAGAATTGCACCTTGCAATGTGGAGATATTACTGTTTGTGCATTTACAATATTCATTGATTTTTGCCATTGAAAAACATGTTTTTCATATACCAGAAATGTTTGAAGCTACTGACTGAATGAAAGGAGCTGGCATCTCACTCTCTTTGAATCTTCTTTATCATGCTAGGATTAGCAGGAAAAAGCAAAAAATTTCAGAATTGCACCTTGCAATGTGGAGATATTACTGTTTGTGCATTTACAATATTCATTGATTTTTGCCATTGAAAAACATGTTTTTCATATACCAGAAATGTTTGAAGCTACTGACTGAATGAAAGGAGCTGGCATCTCACTCTCTTTGAATCTTCTATCATGCTAGGATTAACAGGAAAAAGCTAAAAATTTCAGAATTGCACCGTGCAATGTGGAGATATTACTGTTTGTGCATTTACAATATTCATTGATTTTTGCCATTGAAAAACATGTTTTTCATATACCAGAAATGTTTGAAGCTACTGACTGAATGAAAGGAGCTGGCATCTCACTCTCTTTGAATCTTCTTTATCATGCTAGGATTAGCAGGAAAAAGCAAAAAATTTCAGAATTGCACCTTGCAATGTGGAGATATTACTGTTTGTGCATTTACAATATTCATTGATTTTTGCCATTGAAAAACATGTTTTTCATATACCAGAAATGTTTGAAGCTACTGACTGAATGAAAGGAGCTGGCATCTCACTCTCTTTGAATCTTCTTTATCATGCTAGGATTAACAGGAAAAAGCTAAAAATTTCAGAATTGCACCGTGCAATGTGGAGATATTACTGTTTGTGCATTTACAATATTCATTGATTTTTGCCATTGAAAAACATGTTTTTCATATACCAGAAATGTTTGAAGCTACTGACTGAATGAAAGGAGCTGGCATCTCACTCTCTTTGAATCTTCTTTATCATGCTAGGATTAGCAGGAAAAAGCAAAAAATTTCAGAATTGCACCTTGCAATGTGGAGATATTACTGTTTGTGCATTTACAATATTCATTGATTTTTGCCATTGAAAAACATGTTTTTCATATACCAGAAATGTTTGAAGCTACTGACTGAATGAAAGGAGCTGGCATCTCACTCTCTTTGAATCTTCTTTATCATGCTAGGATTAGCAGGAAAAAGCAAAAAATTTCAGAATTGCACCTTGCAATGTGGAGATATTACTGTTTGTGCATTTACAATATTCATTGATTTTTGCCATTGAAAAACATGTTTTTCATATACCAGAAATGTTTGAAGCTACTGACTGAATGAAAGGAGCTGGCATCTCACTCTCTTTGAATCTTCTTTATCATGCTAGGATTAACAGGAAAAAGCAAAAAATTTCAGAATTGCACCTTGCAATGTGGAGATATTACTGTTTGTGCATTTACAATATTCATTGATTTTTGCCATTGAAAAACATGTTTTTCATATACCAGAAATGTTTGAAGCTACTGACTGAATGAAAGGAGCTGGCATCTCACTCTCTTTGAATCTTCTTTATCATGCTAGGATTAACAGGAAAAAGCTAAAAATTTCAGAATTGCACCGTGCAATGTGGAGATATTACCGTTTATGCATTTACAATATTCATTGATTTTTGCCATTGAAAAACGTTTTTCATATACCAGAAATGTTTGAAGCTACTGACTGAATGAAAGGAGCTGGCATCTCACTCTCTTTGAATCTTCTTTATCATGCTAGGATTAGCAGGAAAAAGCAAAAAATTTCAGAATTGCACCTTGCAATGTGGAGATATTACTGTTTGTGCATTTACAATATTCATTGATTTTTGCCATTGAAAAACATGTTTTTCATATACCAGAAATGTTTGAAGCTACTGACTGAATGAAAGGAGCTGGCATCTCACTCTCTTTGAATCTTTATCATGCTAGGATTAACAGGAAAAAGCTAAAAATTTCAGAATTGCACCGTGCAATGTGGAGATATTACTGTTTGTGCATTTACAATATTCATTGATTTTTGCCATTGAAAAACATGTTTTTCATATACCAGAAATGTTTGAAGCTACTGACTGAATGAAAGGAGCTGGCATCTCACTCTCTTTGAATCTTCTTTATCATGCTAGGATTAGCAGGAAAAAGCAAAAAATTTCAGAATTGCACCTTGCAATGTGGAGATATTACTGTTTGTGCATTTACAATATTCATTGATTTTTGCCATTGAAAAACATGTTTTTCATATACCAGAAATGTTTGAAGCTACTGACTGAATGAAAGGAGCTGGCATCTCACTCTCTTTGAATCTTCTTTATCATGCTAGGATTAACAGGAAAAAGCAAAAAATTTCAGAATTGCACCTTGCAATGTGGAGATATTACTGTTTGTGCATTTACAATATTCATTGATTTTTGCCATTGAAAAACATGTTTTTCATATACCAGAAATGTTTGAAGCTACTGACTGAATGAAAGGAGCTGGCATCTCACTCTCTTTGAATCTTCTTTATCATGCTAGGATTAGCAGGAAAAAGCAAAATATTTCAGAATTGCACCTTGCAATGTGGAGATATTACTGTTTGTGCATTTACAATATTCATTGATTTTTGCCATTGAAAAACATGTTTTTCATATACCAGAAATGTTTGAAGCTACTGACTGAATGAAAGGAGCTGGCATCTCACTCTCTTTGAATCTTCTTTATCATGCTAGGATTAACAGGAAAAAGCAAAAAATTTCAGAATTGCACCTTGCAATGTGGAGATATTTCTGTTTGTGCATTTACAATATTCATTGATTTTTGCCATTGAAAAACATGTTTTTCATATACCAGAAATGTTTGAAGCTACTGACTGAATGAAAGGAGCTGGCATCTCACTCTCTTTGAATCTTCTTTATCATGCTAGGATTAACAGGAAAAAGCAAAAAATTTCAGAATTGCACCTTGCAATGTGGAGATATTACTGTTTGTGCATTTACAATATTCATTGATTTTTGCCATTGAAAAACGTCCAGAAATGTTTGAAGCTACTGACTGAATGAAAGGAGCTGGCATCTCACTCTCTTTGAATCTTCTTTATCATGCTAGGATTAGCAGGAAAAAGCAAAAAATTTCAGAATTGCACCTTGCAATGTGGAGATATTACTGTTTGTGCATTTACAATATTCATTGATTTTTGCCATTGAAAAACATGTTTTTCATATACCAGAAATGTTTGAAGCTACTGACTGAATGAAAGGAGCTGGCATCTCACTCTCTTTGAATCTTCTATCATGCTAGGATTAACAGGAAAAAGCTAAAAATTTCAGAATTGCACCGTGCAATGTGGAGATATTACTGTTTGTGCATTTACAATATTCATTGATTTTTGCCATTGAAAAACATGTTTTTCATATACCAGAAATGTTTGAAGCTACTGACTGAATGAAAGGAGCTGGCATCTCACTCTCTTTGAATCTTCTTTATCATGCTAGGATTAGCAGGAAAAAGCAAAAAATTTCAGAATTGCACCTTGCAATGTGGAGATATTACTGTTTGTGCATTTACAATATTCATTGATTTTTGCCATTGAAAAACATGTTTTTCATATACCAGAAATGTTTGAAGCTACTGACTGAATGAAAGGAGCTGGCATCTCACTCTCTTTGAATCTTCTTTATCATGCTAGGATTAACAGGAAAAAGCTAAAAATTTCAGAATTGCACCGTGCAATGTGGAGATATTACTGTTTGTGCATTTACAATATTCATTGATTTTTGCCATTGAAAAACATGTTTTTCATATACCAGAAATGTTTGAAGCTACTGACTGAATGAAAGGAGCTGGCATCTCACTCTCTTTGAATCTTCTTTATCATCCTAGGATTAGCAGGAAAAAGCAAAAAATTTCAGAATTGCACCTTGCAATGTGGAGATATTACTGTTTGTGCATTTACAATATTCATTGATTTTTGCCATTGAAAAACATGTTTTTCATATACCAGAAATGTTTGAAGCTACTGACTGAATGAAAGGAGCTGGCATCTCACTCTCTTTGAATCTTCTTTATCATGCTAGGATTAACAGGAAAAAGCAAAAAATTTCAGAATTGCACCTTGCAATGTGGAGATATTACTGTTTGTGCATTTACAATATTCATTGATTTTTGCCATTGAAAAACATGTTTTTCATATACCAGAAATGTTTGAAGCTACTGACTGAATGAAAGGAGCTGGCATCTCACTCTCTTTGAATCTTCTTTATCATGCTAGGATTAGCAGGAAAAAGCAAAATATTTCAGAATTGCACCTTGCAATGTGGAGATATTACTGTTTGTGCATTTACAATATTCATTGATTTTTGCCATTGAAAAACATGTTTTTCATATACCAGAAATGTTTGAAGCTACTGACTGAATGAAAGGAGCTGGCATCTCACTCTCTTTGAATCTTCTTTATCATGCTAGGATTAACAGGAAAAAGCAAAAAATTTCAGAATTGCACCTTGCAATGTGGAGATATTACTGTTTGTGCATTTACAATATTCATTGATTTTTGCCATTGAAAAACATGTTTTTCATATACCAGAAATGTTTGAAGCTACTGACTGAATGAAAGGAGCTGGCATCTCACTCTCTTTGAATCTTCTTTATCATGCTAGGATTAACAGGAAAAAGCAAAAAATTTCAGAATTGCACCTTGCAATGTGGAGATATTACTGTTTGTGCATTTACAATATTCATTGATTTTTGCCATTGAAAAACGTCCAGAAATGTTTGAAGCTACTGACTGAATGAAAGGAGCTGGCATCTCACTCTCTTTGAATCTTCTTTATCATGCTAGGATTAGCAGGAAAAAGCAAAAAATTTCAGAATTGCACCTTGCAATGTGGAGATATTACTGTTTGTGCATTTACAATATTCATTGATTTTTGCCATTGAAAAACATGTTTTTCATATACCAGAAATGTTTGAAGCTACTGACTGAATGAAAGGAGCTGGCATCTTACTCTCTTTGAATCTTCTTTATCATGCTAGGATTAGCAGGAAAAAGCAAAAAATTTCAGAATTGCACCTTGCAATGTGGAGATATTACTGTTTGTGCATTTACAATATTCATTGATTTTTGCCATTGAAAAACATGTTTTTCATATACCAGAAATGTTTGAAGCTACTGACTGAATGAAAGGAGCTGGCATCTCACTCTCTTTGAATCTTCTTTATCATGCTAGGATTAACAGGAAAAAGCTAAAAATTTCAGAATTGCACCGTGCAATGTGGAGATATTACTGTTTGTGCATTTACAATATTCATTGATTTTTGCCATTGAAAAACATGTTTTTCATATACCAGAAATGTTTGAAGCTACTGACTGAAAGGAGCTGGCATCTCACTCTCTTTGAATCTTCTTTATCATGCTAGGATTAGCAGGAAAAAGCAAAAAATTTCAGATTTGCACCTTGCAATGTGGAGATATTACTGTTTGTGCATTTACAATATTCATTGATTTTTGCCATTGAAAAACATGTTTTTCATATACCAGAAATGTTTGAAGCTACTGACTGAATGAAAGGAGCTGGCATCTCACTCTCTTTGAATCTTCTTTATCATGCTAGGATTAACAGGAAAAAGCAAAAAATTTCAGAATTGCACCTTGCAATGTGGAGATATTACTGTTTGTGCATTTACAATATTCATTGATTTTTGCCATTGAAAAACATGTTTTTCATATACCAGAAATGTTTGAAGCTACTGACTGAATGAAAGGAGCTGGCATCTCACTCTCTTTGAATCTTCTTTATCATGCTAGGATTAGCAGGAAAAAGCAAAATATTTCAGAATTGCACCTTGCAATGTGGAGATATTACTGTTTGTGCATTTACAATATTCATTGATTTTTGCCATTGAAAAACATGTTTTTCATATACGAAATGTTTGAAGCTACTGACTGAATGAAAGGAGCTGGCATCTCACTCTCTTTGAATCTTCTTTATCATGCTAGGATTAACAGGAAAAAGCAAAAAATTTCAGAATTGCACCTTGCAATGTGGAGATATTACTGTTTGTGCATTTACAATATTCATTGATTTTTGCCATTGAAAAACATGTTTTTCATATACCAGAAATGTTTGAAGCTACTGACTGAATGAAAGGAGCTGGCATCTCACTCTCTTTGAATCTTCTTTATCATGCTAGGATTAACAGGAAAAAGCAAAAAATTTCAGAATTGCACCTTGCAATGTGGAGATATTACTGTTTGTGCATTTACAATATTCATTGATTTTTGCCATTGAAAAACATGTTTTTCATATACCAGAAATGTTTGAAGCTACTGACTGAATGAAAGGAGCTGGCATCTCACTCTCTTTGAATCTTCTTTATCATGCTAGGATTAGCAGGAAAAAGCAAAAAATTTCAGAATTGCACCTTGCAATGTGGAGATATTACTGTTTGTGCATTTACAATATTCATTGATTTTTGCCATTGAAAAACATGTTTTTCATATACCAGAAATGTTTGAAGCTACTGACTGAATGAAAGGAGCTGGCATCTCACTCTCTTTGAATCTTCTTTATCATGCTAGGATTAGCAGGAAAAAGCAAAAAATTTCAGAATTGCACCTTGCAATGTGGAGATATTACTGTTTGTGCATTTACAATATTCATTGATTTTTGCCATTGAAAAACATGTTTTTCATATACCAGAAATGTTTGAAGCTACTGACTGAATGAAAGGAGCTGGCATCTCACTCTCTTTGAATCTTCTTTATCATGCTAGGATTAACAGGAAAAAGCAAAAAATTTCAGAATTGCACCTTGCAATGTGGAGATATTACTGTTTGTGCATTTACAATATTCATTGATTTTTGCCATTGAAAAACATGTTTTTCATATACCAGAAATGTTTGAAGCTACTGACTGAATGAAAGGAGCTGGCATCTCACTCTCTTTGAATCTTCTTTATCATGCTAGGATTAACAGGAAAAAGCTAAAAATTTCAGAATTGCACCGTGCAATGTGGAGATATTACTGTTTGTGCATTTACAATATTCATTGATTTTTGCCATTGAAAAACGTTTTTCATATACCAGAAATGTTTGAAGCTACTGACTGAATGAAAGGAGCTGGCATCTCACTCTCTTTGAATCTTCTTTATCATGCTAGGATTAGCAGGAAAAAGCAAAAAATTTCAGAATTGCACCTTGCAATGTGGAGATATTACTGTTTGTGCATTTACAATATTCATTGATTTTTGCCATTGAAAAACATGTTTTTCATATACCAGAAATGTTTGAAGCTACTGACTGAATGAAAGGAGCTGGCATCTCACTCTCTTTGAATCTTCTTTATCATGCTAGGATTAACAGGAAAAAGCTAAAAATTTCAGAATTGCACCGTGCAATGTGGAGATATTACTGTTTATGCATTTACAATATTCATTGATTTTTGCCATTGAAAAACGTTTTTCATATACCAGAAATGTTTGAAGCTACTGACTGAATGAAAGGAGCTGGCATCTCACTCTCTTTGAATCTTCTTTATCATGCTAGGATTAGCAGGAAAAAGCAAAAAATTTCAGAATTGCACCTTGCAATGTGGAGATATTACTGTTTGTGCATTTACAATATTCATTGATTTTTGCCATTGAAAAACATGTTTTTCATATACCAGAAATGTTTGAAGCTACTGACTGAATGAAAGGAGCTGGCATCTCACTCTCTTTGAATCTTCTTTATCATGCTAGGATTAACAGGAAAAAGCTAAAAATTTCAGAATTGCACCGTGCAATGTGGAGATATTACTGTTTGTGCATTTACAAAATTCATTGATTTTTGCCATTGAAAAACATGTTTTTCATATACCAGAAATGTTTGAAGCTACTGACTGAATGAAAGGAGCTGGCATCTCACTCTCTTTGAATCTTCTTTATCATGCTAGGATTAGCAGGAAAAAGCAAAAAATTTCAGAATTGCACCTTGCAATGTGGAGATATTACTGTTTGTGCATTTACAATATTCATTGATTTTTGCCATTGAAAAACATGTTTTTCATATACCAGAAATGTTTGAAGCTACTGACTGAATGAAAGGAGCTGGCATCTCACTCTCTTTGAATCTTCTTTATCATGCTAGGATTAACAGGAAAAAGCAAAAAATTTCAGAATTGCACCTTGCAATGTGGAGATATTACTGTTTGTGCATTTACAATATTCATTGATTTTTGCCATTGAAAAACATGTTTTTCATATACCAGAAATGTTTGAAGCTACTGACTGAATGAAAGGAGCTGGCATCTCACTCTCTTTGAATCTTCTTTATCATGCTAGGATTAGCAGGAAAAAGCAAAATATTTCAGAATTGCACCTTGCAATGTGGAGATATTTCTGTTTGTGCATTTACAATATTCATTGATTTTTGCCATTGAAAAACATGTTTTTCATATACCAGAAATGTTTGAAGCTACTGACTGAATGAAAGGAGCTGGCATCTCACTCTCTTTGAATCTTCTTTATCATGCTAGGATTAACAGGAAAAAGCAAAAAATTTCAGAATTGCACCTTGCAATGTGGAGATATTACTGTTTGTGCATTTACAATATTCATTGATTTTTGCCATTGAAAAACGTCCAGAAATGTTTGAAGCTACTGACTGAATGAAAGGAGCTGGCATCTCACTCTCTTTGAATCTTCTTTATCATGCTAGGATTAGCAGGAAAAAGCAAAAAATTTCAGAATTGCACCTTGCAATGTGGAGATATTACTGTTTGTGCATTTACAATATTCATTGATTTTTGCCATTGAAAAACATGTTTTTCATATACCAGAAATGTTTGAAGCTACTGACTGAATGAAAGGAGCTGGCATCTCACTCTCTTTGAATCTTCTTTATCATGCTAGGATTAGCAGGAAAAAGCAAAAAATTTCAGAATTGCACCTTGCAATGTGGAGATATTACTGTTTGTGCATTTACAATATTCATTGATTTTTGCCATTGAAAAACATGTTTTTCATATACCAGAAATGTTTGAAGCTACTGACTGAATGAAAGGAGCTGGCATCTCACTCTCTTTGAATCTTCTATCATGCTAGGATTAACAGGAAAAAGCTAAAAATTTCAGAATTGCACCGTGCAATGTGGAGATATTACTGTTTGTGCATTTACAATATTCATTGATTTTTGCCATTGAAAAACATGTTTTTCATATACCAGAAATGTTTGAAGCTACTGACTGAATGAAAGGAGCTGGCATCTCACTCTCTTTGAATCTTCTTTATCATGCTAGGATTAGCAGGAAAAAGCAAAAAATTTCAGAATTGCACCTTGCAATGTGGAGATATTACTGTTTGTGCATTTACAATATTCATTGATTTTTGCCATTGAAAAACATGTTTTTCATATACCAGAAATGTTTGAAGCTACTGACTGAATGAAAGGAGCTGGCATCTCACTCTCTTTGAATCTTCTTTATCATGCTAGGATTAACAGGAAAAAGCTAAAAATTTCAGAATTGCACCGTGCAATGTGGAGATATTACTGTTTGTGCATTTACAATATTCATTGATTTTTGCCATTGAAAAACATGTTTTTCATATACCAGAAATGTTTGAAGCTACTGACTGAATGAAAGGAGCTGGCATCTCACTCTCTTTGAATCTTCTTTATCATGCTAGGATTAGCAGGAAAAAGCAAAAAATTTCAGAATTGCACCTTGCAATGTGGAGATATTACTGTTTGTGCATTTACAATATTCATTGATTTTTGCCATTGAAAAACATGTTTTTCATATACCAGAAATGTTTGAAGCTACTGACTGAATGAAAGGAGCTGGCATCTCACTCTCTTTGAATCTTCTTTATCATGCTAGGATTAGCAGGAAAAAGCAAAAAATTTCAGAATTGCACCTTGCAATGTGGAGATATTACTGTTTGTGCATTTACAATATTCATTGATTTTTGCCATTGAAAAACATGTTTTTCATATACCAGAAATGTTTGAAGCTACTGACTGAATGAAAGGAGCTGGCATCTCACTCTCTTTGAATCTTCTTTATCATGCTAGGATTAACAGGAAAAAGCAAAAAATTTCAGAATTGCACCTTGCAATGTGGAGATATTACTGTTTGTGCATTTACAATATTCATTGATTTTTGCCATTGAAAAACATGTTTTTCATATACCAGAAATGTTTGAAGCTACTGACTGAATGAAAGGAGCTGGCATCTCACTCTCTTTGAATCTTCTTTATCATGCTAGGATTAACAGGAAAAAGCTAAAAATTTCAGAATTGCACCGTGCAATGTGGAGATATTACTGTTTATGCATTTACAATATTCATTGATTTTTGCCATTGAAAAACGTTTTTCATATACCAGAAATGTTTGAAGCTACTGACTGAATGAAAGGAGCTGGCATCTCACTCTCTTTGAATCTTCTTTATCATGCTAGGATTAGCAGGAAAAAGCAAAAAATTTCAGAATTGCACCTTGCAATGTGGAGATATTACTGTTTGTGCATTTACAATATTCATTGATTTTTGCCATTGAAAAACATGTTTTTCATATACCAGAAATGTTTGAAGCTACTGACTGAATGAAAGGAGCTGGCATCTCACTCTCTTTGAATCTTCTTTATCATGCTAGGATTAACAGGAAAAAGCTAAAAATTTCAGAATTGCACCGTGCAATGTGGAGATATTACTGTTTGTGCATTTACAATATTCATTGATTTTTGCCATTGAAAAACATGTTTTTCATATACCAGAAATGTTTGAAGCTACTGACTGAATGAAAGGAGCTGGCATCTCACTCTCTTTGAATCTTCTTTATCATGCTAGGATTAGCAGGAAAAAGCAAAAAATTTCAGAATTGCACCTTGCAATGTGGAGATATTACTGTTTGTGCATTTACAATATTCATTGATTTTTGCCATTGAAAAACATGTTTTTCATATACCAGAAATGTTTGAAGCTACTGACTGAATGAAAGGAGCTGGCATCTCACTCTCTTTGAATCTTCTTTATCATGCTAGGATTAACAGGAAAAAGCAAAAAATTTCAGAATTGCACCTTGCAATGTGGAGATATTACTGTTTGTGCATTTACAATATTCATTGATTTTTGCCATTGAAAAACATGTTTTTCATATACCAGAAATGTTTGAAGCTACTGACTGAATGAAAGGAGCTGGCATCTCACTCTCTTTGAATCTTCTTTATCATGCTAGGATTAGCAGGAAAAAGCAAAATATTTCAGAATTGCACCTTGCAATGTGGAGATATTACTGTTTGTGCATTTACAATATTCATTGATTTTTGCCATTGAAAAACATGTTTTTCATATACCAGAAATGTTTGAAGCTACTGACTGAATGAAAGGAGCTGGCATCTCACTCTCTTTGAATCTTCTTTATCATGCTAGGATTAACAGGAAAAAGCAAAAAATTTCAGAATTGCACCTTGCAATGTGGAGATATTTCTGTTTGTGCATTTACAATATTCATTGATTTTTGCCATTGAAAAACATGTTTTTCATATACCAGAAATGTTTGAAGCTACTGACTGAATGAAAGGAGCTGGCATCTCACTCTCTTTGAATCTTCTTTATCATGCTAGGATTAACAGGAAAAAGCAAAAAATTTCAGAATTGCACCTTGCAATGTGGAGATATTACTGTTTGTGCATTTACAATATTCATTGATTTTTGCCATTGAAAAACGTCCAGAAATGTTTGAAGCTACTGACTGAATGAAAGGAGCTGGCATCTCACTCTCTTTGAATCTTCTTTATCATGCTAGGATTAGCAGGAAAAAGCAAAAAATTTCAGAATTGCACCTTGCAATGTGGAGATATTACTGTTTGTGCATTTACAATATTCATTGATTTTTGCCATTGAAAAACATGTTTTTCATATACCAGAAATGTTTGAAGCTACTGACTGAATGAAAGGAGCTGGCATCTCACTCTTTGAATCTTCTTTATCATGCTAGGATTAGCAGGAAAAAGCAAAAAATTTCAGAATTGCACCTTGCAATGTGGAGATATTACTGTTTGTGCATTTACAATATTCATTGATTTTTGCCATTGAAAAACATGTTTTTCATATACCAGAAATGTTTGAAGCTACTGACTGAATGAAAGGAGCTGGCATCTCACTCTCTTTGAATCTTCTATCATGCTAGGATTAACAGGAAAAAGCTAAAAATTTCAGAATTGCACCGTGCAATGTGGAGATATTACTGTTTGTGCATTTACAATATTCATTGATTTTTGCCATTGAAAAACATGTTTTTCATATACCAGAAATGTTTGAAGCTACTGACTGAATGAAAGGAGCTGGCATCTCACTCTCTTTGAATCTTCTTTATCATGCTAGGATTAGCAGGAAAAAGCAAAAAATTTCAGAATTGCACCTTGCAATGTGGAGATATTACTGTTTGTGCATTTACAATATTCATTGATTTTTGCCATTGAAAAACATGTTTTTCATATACCAGAAATGTTTGAAGCTACTGACTGAATGAAAGGAGCTGGCATCTCACTCTCTTTGAATCTTCTTTATCATGCTAGGATTAACAGGAAAAAGCTAAAAATTTCAGAATTGCACCGTGCAATGTGGAGATATTACTGTTTGTGCATTTACAATATTCATTGATTTTTGCCATTGAAAAACATGTTTTTCATATACCAGAAATGTTTGAAGCTACTGACTGAATGAAAGGAGCTGGCATCTCACTCTCTTTGAATCTTCTTTATCATCCTAGGATTAGCAGGAAAAAGCAAAAAATTTCAGAATTGCACCTTGCAATGTGGAGATATTACTGTTTGTGCATTTACAATATTCATTGATTTTTGCCATTGAAAAACATGTTTTTCATATACCAGAAATGTTTGAAGCTACTGACTGAATGAAAGGAGCTGGCATCTCACTCTCTTTGAATCTTCTTTATCATGCTAGGATTAGCAGGAAAAAGCAAAAAATTTCAGAATTGCACCTTGCAATGTGGAGATATTACTGTTTGTGCATTTACAATATTCATTGATTTTTGCCATTGAAAAACATGTTTTTCATATACCAGAAATGTTTGAAGCTACTGACTGAATGAAAGGAGCTGGCATCTCACTCTCTTTGAATCTTCTTTATCATGCTAGGATTAACAGGAAAAAGCAAAAAATTTCAGAATTGCACCTTGCAATGTGGAGATATTACTGTTTGTGCATTTACAATATTCATTGATTTTTGCCATTGAAAAACATGTTTTTCATATACCAGAAATGTTTGAAGCTACTGACTGAATGAAAGGAGCTGGCATCTCACTCTCTTTGAATCTTCTTTATCATGCTAGGATTAACAGGAAAAAGCTAAAAATTTCAGAATTGCACCGTGCAATGTGGAGATATTACTGTTTGTGCATGTACAATATTCATTGATTTTTGCCATTGAAAAACATGTTTTTCATATACCAGAAATGTTTGAAGCTACTGACTGAATGAAAGGAGCTGGCATCTCACTCTCTTTGAATCTTCTTTATCATGCTAGGATTAGCAGGAAAAAGCAAAAAATTTCAGAATTGCACCTTGCAATGTGGAGATATTACTGTTTGTGCATTTACAATATTCATTGATTTTTGCCATGGAAAAACATGTTTTTCATATACCAGAAATGTTTGAAGCTACTGACTGAATGAAAGGAGCTGGCATCTCACTCTCTTTGAATCTTCTTTATCATGCTAGGATTAACAGGAAAAAGCTAAAAATTTCAGAATTGCACCGTGCAATGTGGAGATATTACTGTTTGTGCATTTACAATATTCATTGATTTTTGCCATTGAAAAACATGTTTTTCATATACCAGAAATGTTTGAAGCTACTGACTGAATGAAAGGAGCTGGCATCTCACTCTCTTTGAATCTTCATCATGCTAGGATTAGCAGGAAAAAGCAAAAAATTTCAGAATTGCTCCTTGCAATGTGGAGATATTACTGTTTGTGCATTTACAATATTCATTGATTTTTGCCATTGAAAAACATGTTTTTCATATACCAGAAATGTTTGAAGCTACTGACTGAATGAAAGGAGCTGGCATCTCACTCTCTTTGAATCTTCTTTATCATGCTAGGATTAACAGGAAAAAGCTAAAAATTTCAGAATTGCACCGTGTAATGTGGAGATATTACTGTTTGTGCATTTACAATATTCATTGATTTTTGCCATTGAAAAACATGTTTTTCATATACCAGAAATGTTTGAAGCTACTGACTGAATGAAAGGAGCTGGCATCTCACTCTCTTTGAATCTTCTTTATCATGCTAGGATTAGCAGGAAAAAGCAAAAAATTTCAGAATTGCACCTTGCAATGTGGAGATATTACTGTTTGTGCATTTACAATATTCATTGATTTTTGCCTTTGAAAAACATGTTTTTCATATACCAGAAATGTTTGAAGCTACTGACTGAATGAAAGGAGCTGGCATCTCACTCTCTTTGAATCTTCTTTATCATGCTAGGATTAACAGGAAAAAGCAAAAAATTTCAGAATTGCACCTTGCAATGTGGAGATATTACTGTTTGTGCATTTACAATATTCATTGATTTTTGCCATTGAAAAACATGTTTTTCATATACCAGAAATGTTTGAAGCTACTGACTGAATGAAAGGAGCTGGCATCTCACTCTCTTTGAATCTTCTTTATCATGCTAGGATTAACAGGAAAAAGCTAAAAATTTCAGAATTGCACCGTGCAATGTGGAGATATTACTGTTTGTGCATTTACAATATTCATTGATTTTTGCCATTGAAAAACGTTTTTCATATACCAGAAATGTTTGAAGCTACTGACTGAATGAAAGGAGCTGGCATCTCACTCTCTTTGAATCTTCTTTATCATGCTAGGATTAGCAGGAAAAAGCAAAAAATTTCAGAATTGCACCTTGCAATGTGGAGATATTACTGTTTGTGCATTTACAATATTCATTGATTTTTGCCATTGAAAAACATGTTTTTCATATACCAGAAATGTTTGAAGCTACTGACTGAATGAAAGGAGCTGGCATCTCACTCTCTTTGAATCTTCTTTATCATGCTAGGATTAGCAGGAAAAAGCAAAAAATTTCAGAATTGCACCTTGCAATGTGGAGATATTACTGTTTGTGCATTTACAATATTCATTGATTTTTGCCATTGAAAAACATGTTTTTCATATACCAGAAATGTTTGAAGCTACTGACTGAATGAAAGGAGCTGGCATCTCACTCTCTTTGAATCTTCTTTATCATGCTAGGATTAGCAGGAAAAAGCAAAATATTTCAGAATTGCACCTTGCAATGTGGAGATATTACTGTTTGTGCATTTACAATATTCATTGATTTTTGCCATTGAAAAACATGTTTTTCATATACCAGAAATGTTTGAAGCTACTGACTGAATGAAAGGAGCTGGCATCTCACTCTCTTTGAATCTTCTTTATCATGCTAGGATTAACAGGAAAAAGCAAAAAATTTCAGAATTGCACCTTGCAATGTGGAGATATTACTGTTTGTGCATTTACAATATTCATTGATTTTTGCCATTGAAAAACATGTTTTTCATATACCAGAAATGTTTGAAGCTACTGACTGAATGAAAGGAGCTGGCATCTCACTCTCTTTGAATCTTCTTTATCATGCTAGGATTAACAGGAAAAAGCAAAAAATTTCAGAATTGCACCTTGCAATGTGGAGATATTACTGTTTGTGCATTTACAATATTCATTGATTTTTGCCATTGAAAAACGTCCAGAAATGTTTGAAGCTACTGACTGAATGAAAGGAGCTGGCATCTCACTCTCTTTGAATCTTCTTTATCATGCTAGGATTAGCAGGAAAAAGCAAAAAATTTCAGAATTGCACCTTGCAATGTGGAGATATTACTGTTTGTGCATTTACAATATTCATTGATTTTTGCCATTGAAAAACATGTTTTTCATATACCAGAAATGTTTGAAGCTACTGACTGAATGAAAGGAGCTGGCATCTTACTCTCTTTGAATCTTCTTTATCATGCTAGGATTAGCAGGAAAAAGCAAAAAATTTCAGAATTGCACCTTGCAATGTGGAGATATTACTGTTTGTGCATTTACAATATTCATTGATTTTTGCCATTGAAAAACATGTTTTTCATATACCAGAAATGTTTGAAGCTACTGACTGAATGAAAGGAGCTGGCATCTCACTCTCTTTGAATCTTCTTTATCATGCTAGGATTAACAGGAAAAAGCTAAAAATTTCAGAATTGCACCGTGCAATGTGGAGATATTACTGTTTGTGCATTTACAATATTCATTGATTTTTGCCATTGAAAAACATGTTTTTCATATACCAGAAATGTTTGAAGCTACTGACTGAAAGGAGCTGGCATCTCACTCTCTTTGAATCTTCTTTATCATGCTAGGATTAGCAGGAAAAAGCAAAAAATTTCAGATTTGCACCTTGCAATGTGGAGATATTACTGTTTGTGCATTTACAATATTCATTGATTTTTGCCATTGAAAAACATGTTTTTCATATACCAGAAATGTTTGAAGCTACTGACTGAATGAAAGGAGCTGGCATCTCACTCTCTTTGAATCTTCTTTATCATGCTAGGATTAACAGGAAAAAGCAAAAAATTTCAGAATTGCACCTTGCAATGTGGAGATATTACTGTTTGTGCATTTACAATATTCATTGATTTTTGCCATTGAAAAACATGTTTTTCATATACCAGAAATGTTTGAAGCTACTGACTGAATGAAAGGAGCTGGCATCTCACTCTCTTTGAATCTTCTTTATCATGCTAGGATTAGCAGGAAAAAGCAAAATATTTCAGAATTGCACCTTGCA